>NC_057798.1:217168939-217199045 GCF_018294505.1 Triticum aestivum | reverse complement strand
CTGGTCGAAGCGTACGTAGCGTTGTCATTCTGGTCGCGAACGTGTACGTACATACTGGTCGATGTAGAGGCGCGCACGTGTCGTAGATGTAGAGGCGTGCACGTGTCGTAGTAGAGGCATGCACGTAGCATGTACACGTACGTACAGCGGCGAGGGTGCAAGAAAGAAAATACGGCCACGTACGTACATACGGGCAGGGTCTCTAACGCCTATCGCGCATACGTACATGGCTGGGTCGGAACGGAGAAACAACGTCGTCGTCGTGTTCATGGGGAGCCAACCGGCTGGGTCGGAACGGAATGTGTGGTCGTGTTCATCGGGAGGGCTTGGACGGAACTGGCGATGGAAACGAGGCCTGGCGTACCGCACAACGGAGGAAACGACCTTGTGTTCGACCGGCCACGTTCGAAACGGGGTCCTGTTGATCGGGAGGGGTCTGGCGTACCGCAAAACGGAGGAAACGAGCCTCCTATGGTCGAAACGGGGGTCCTGTTGATCGGGAGGGGTGTGGCGTACCGCACAACGGACGAAACGGACCTCCTACGGTCGAAACGGGGGTCCTGTTAATCGGGAGGGGTGTGGTGTACCGCAAAACGGACGAAACGGACTTGTGTTGGAGCGCTATGGTCGAAATGGGGGGAGGGGTGTGGCGTACCGCAAAACGGGACTCCACGAGATACTGTTCATCTCCACCGTCCACCTCCTCCAGCCTCCACGGGCTACCGTCGACCTCCTCCAGCCTCCACGGGCTCCTGTTCATCCAGCCTCCACCGCGCGCTACTCCACCGGCTACTGTTCAACCACCCCTCCACGGCCACCCCTCCACCGTCTACTGTTCATCCAGCCCTTCACACCATGGGGTCCTGTTCAACCACCCCTCCATGGCCACCCCTCCATCGTCTACTGTTCATCCAGCCCTCCACACCACGGGTTCCTGTTCATCCAGAGGCAACACCACCGCTCACTGTTCATCCAAACCCCCCCGCAACGCTCACTGTTCATCCAATCGATCGGCTTCAGTTAGCAGCAGTAGCGAAAGAATCGCTCCATGGGGTTCAGTTAACACCCATCGATCGATCGCTCGGGTCCAGTAACGCGTAGCCTGCAGTGCAATCGCTCGGGTTCAGTTAGAGCCCAACGCCTCGCTCGGGTTTAGTTAGAGCCAACGCCTCGCAACAACGCCACCCCGACCTCCCACCGTAACCGGCAACTCCTCGAAATTTTCCTCCCCCTCGCTTCTACCACGGCTTTTTCCGTCATGGACGGCCCAAAGAATGTCATGCAGCTGCGTCTCCGGCCCGCCCAAGACGAAAAGCCCATTTTCTGTCATGATTTTTTGTCATAGAAGTAGGAGCCCACCACATCTATGATGATACCGGGTTTTGTCACAATTATCGTCATAGAAGTGTCATATGTATGACAGAAAAAAATTTCGTTCGGCCCAAAATGTCACGGATGTGTCTTTTTTTTGTAGTGCTAGCGTCACCGAACCTTAAGTGCGTAGACCCTACGGGTTCGGGAGACACGTAGACATGACCGAGACAACTCTTCGGTCAATAACCAACAGCGGGATCTGGATACCCATGTTGGCTCCCACATGCTCCACGATAATCTCATCGGATGAACCACGATGTCGAGGATTCAATCAATCCCGTATACAATTCCCTTTGTCAATCGGTACGTTACTTGCCCGAGATTCGATCGTCGGTATCCCAATACCTCATTCAATGTCGTTACCGGCAAGTCACTTTACTCGTTCTGTAATGCATGATCCCGTGACCAACCACTTGGTCACATTGAGCTCATTATGATGATGCATTACCGAGTGGGCCCAGAGATACCTCTTTGTCACATGAAGTGACAAATCCCAGTCTCGATTCATGCCAACCCAACAGACACTTTCGGAGATACCTGTAGAGCACCTTTATAGCCACCCAGTTACGTTGTGACGTTTGGTACACCCAAAGCACTCCTACGATATCCGGGAGTTACACAATCTCATGGTATAAGGAAATGATACTTGACATTAGAAAAGCTCTAGCAAACGAACTACACGATCTTGTGCTATGCTTAGGATTGGGTCTTGTCCATCACATCATTCTCCTAATGATGTGATCCTGTTATCAATGACATCTAATGTCCATAGTCAGGAAACCATGACCATCTGTTGATCAACGAGCTAGTCAACTAGAGGCTCACTAGGGACATGGTGTGGTCTATATATTCACACATGTATTACGGTTTCCGATCAATACAATTATAGCATGAATAATAAAAAATTATCATGAACAAGGAAATATAATAAACCATTTTATTATTGCCTCTAGGGCATATTTCCAACAGAAGCACCACCATTCGCCCGAGCGCTGCACTAGCGAGGACTAAGAAAACCTAACGTAAACTACTAACCTAAGCGAAGGCACTGGATTCTCCTTCCACCACTGACGCTGGAGCGACACGTAGAGGGGAGATGAATCCACGAGCTGACCGATGAAGTCTAGAGAAAAAAAGTTTGCCCTAACCATCTAGGGTTAAAGGAGGAGACGAGAGGAAGTCTCGCGGAACACTTCAACAAATAGATGAAATTTCGAACACGGGTTAAATCGCCAGCTAGCCGTAACAACTAGATAGTACTACATGTAAACCGTGAAGTTGGATTCATGGAAACCACTTAGGCCAGCAACATTAGGTAAAAGGTCATCACCGGAACATAAAATCAGAAAACTAAGGACTACGGGGCTAGTGGCTTTAACTATATGTTTTTCACTTGGAACATCGTCCTTTCTCTTTTGGGAAATTCACTTGCTCCACAAGTCAAGTTTTATTCACATTTTTTATTTCATGTTTTTTTCTTAAAACTTCACCTCACTTTATTACTCAACAATGTTCGTAGGCACCATTACAAGATCATGTGGCACTCCCAACCAAATGTGGCGGCCAACATATACTGTCATTGCATGCTTAGCCAGATAATGAGCCTAAAAATTACTACTTCTACCCTCATGAATAAAATTACAAGCTTCAAAGTCAGTTCTGCTCAGCAAAATCTCTTTGATAATTGCACCATGTAGACCTCCTCCTGCTATATATTTCACCACCCCTTGACAATCACATGAAACATATAAAGATGATGAAGCTTCAAATCAAACGTTGAGTGTTAGTGCCTCTCTGCAAGCAAGGGCCTATAACGTGGTGTGATCAACAATGTGATTAAAAGCCATATCCGAAGAGCCTAGGAAACCTCCCAAGTGGTCCCGGCACACGACTCCCACCGCCGCTTGCGTCCATTCCGAGCAACAACTCCATCCACATTTAATTTCACAAAATTTGTAGGAGGTGTCACCCATGGCCTCCTATGTTGCACCCTAAGGGACTTTTGGTCTGTGATGATTCAAGACCCATTAGAAATATCGTAATGAATAAATGTACCGCAAGAGGAGATTGAAAATCATCTTCATGGTTAGCTTTGCGCCTAGCCGTCCAGATTGCCCATAAAGTCACCGCCATACCAATGAAATGATCATGCAATAGTGAGACCTGTAGCGAGAACATACAGTTTCTTGCACTGGCCTCCGTAGTATGCATCATACTAGGGGTTGGGGCGGCACAATGTGCCGCCTCTTGAGAGGAAGCTGGGCGTTGCAAGGTTGGCAAACGTCCATTCCACTTGCTTTCTTACTATCTTGTAATACATGGACATGGCAAGTAAGAAGTTGCACTACAAATTTCAAAAGAGCTAAATAACTGACATTGAACACAAAGAGATTAGGGCGTGTGAAACAGAAAACACTGGAAGGCATGAGATAGAACCAAAAAGGAGAGAGTTCATACTACTCATTAAGTAATGAATCAACATATACTGCAAGTTATGCAATGGTAAGAATTCAACATTCAATTGTGACATGAAGTGCTACACCAAAACAATAAGAACACAAGGACGGAAAGTTTAAAGAATATTCAAGCCAAATGCTCAAATTGTAAAATCACCATGAAATATGTGAGGAAAATGTCTACCAGTTCTTGGCATGGTGCATTCTGAGACATATCCTACAAAGCTACCATACCATTCAGTAAGCCATAAATTGTGTAGGCATGCATCAGCATGGCGCTCATTGCCCCAATAACAATGCTTTTCAAGCTCTCCAAAGTACTGAATTCCGCCAGGTGTTCCAACATTGCATTTGGAGATCATGTTTCAGTCGTATGAGAAGCGAGGCAGTGGTGTTTGTTACATGACAACTATCGTATGTGCTTGCTGCGGATGATGTTTGTCCTCGTCGTGCTGTGGAGCGTGTATTGACAGAATTGTTAGCCAGAGAAGTAACCATAGCAGGTTTTGCAATATAAATGACACATGCTAATTTCAGTAGAATCGAACGTAGTATGGTGACAGTTATATTATGCGGTATGTTAGAAAAATATCCAGGAAGCAGCAATGATATAAGAAGTGAAATTTAACACACGCACTAGCGCAGTGCGTGAATTTAACTGTACCATATGGAAATGAAATGCCGTCAGTTCATATCATATTGATGCAATAACGATGTATGTAAAATAACCAGCACCACATCCTTCCTGTGAGTGTATAAACAAATTCGTAAAATTAAGGTAGGTCCTTTTGATTCAGTTTTGTAAAAGTTTGGAATGAAACATGTGGATGCATGGCATGATCATGCTTGAACAATTGCATTACAGATTTTGTCGTCAGAATAAAATGTTGACTGAAATTAGGTGGAAAAGAAAATCTAAATAGAAAAGGCCACGCTTGGTGAATTGTGAAATGTAAATAATGAGAGTTGGAAGTAAAGGAACGATAGTAGAAATAGAAATTAGGTTGTAGATATGAAGATTATCATATAGTCCAGTAAATGAAAAACAAATCTTGTTCAGTTAGAAAAAAATCACACACTCAATGACAAGTATTGAAAGTATTCAGTGAATAAGTATCTGTCTGGTAGTGCCTAATGAAATATTCACATGATATTTTATAATTGGTTGATGGATCAGATTAGTTTCTGCTGGCAGCACTGAAAATTATGAAGAGCCTAATTACTAAAAAACAGCATAGTTTGAAGAAATGCAGTCCCGTGGTAAGAGAAAATAGTCAGCATTGCAGTGTATGAATTTATCTGTAACACAAAGAGGAACATATGGTGCAGTGGTTGAAAATGAAATTCTCCGAGTTCCAACTTTCATGTCATTGTCAAAACAGATTCTTAAACAAAGGTAATTTGTTTTGATTCAGTTTTGTAAAAGCATTGAGTGGAGCATAGTTACGTAGAAGATAGTCATGCTAGAACAGTCTCAGCATAAATTGTGTGGTGAGAATAAAGTGGTAAGTGAAGCCAGACGGAAAAGCAAATGTAAACAGAATAAGAATGCAGCAACTGAGATGTTGAATATAAACAATGGAACTTCAGTCATGTGACTGTTCGAATATGTTAAGTTGATCCCTTTGTCTTTGTTAGTCCCGTTCTTTCAAAATTCTATAGTGAACAGGAAGCTAGCTTCACGAATTTAGTAGCAAACTTGCACAAAAAAGACCAAATGGTTAGCAAACCTGTTGGTCATCCTGGACCTAGTTTAGTAAGAGAGAACATTTAGCAAAAAAAAGGAAGCTTGCAATGAGCATGCAATTTGTGGCACTGAATAATTCAGAAAAGCATGATGCATGTGTTCAGATGGTTATTGAAAAAGGATGTCACATTGTTCCAACGCAGCATGTAGTGATACGTAAACATAGTAGATGTTATCTGCATTCATTGGTTCAGATCACATGGCTCAACAAGATGGTGCTGCAAAAGCATGTTATTTTCGAGAAATTAGCACCAAAGCCGCAGTGCAAAAAAAACATCAAATTGTTAGCAAACCTACCATCTACCTTGAAGCTAGTTTGCAGGTACTCTAACAACATAACCAAAAGCGCCCAGTAATGACAAAAAAAATGACATCTTAGCATTCAAACATCACACCATCGATAGGTAGAAATACAAACAGTATATCTGTAATAGTAGATGTTTCCAATGACAAACTGAATCATTTTCCTCCTCTTCTTCAATTTTCCTGTAGTTTCACTTAATTTTCATTGTCTAATTAATCGAGGGAAGGAGACAATTATGAACAACTCAACACTAAATATGCCAACAACCTTCCACAAAGTAGATAGAAGGTAATACAACTCTTCTATAGATAAAGACAATATGGATGCCGATAGACTATTAACTATAACTTCACCATACACGAAGTGTTGGTAGCACAACCATAGTTATGTATGCTTTCTCTAAGAAATAAACCTTGCGAAGTTCCAGAAACACCACGTACATTTGATCCAAAATACATGGCACAATGTTTTCACCTGATACATGATGGAATAATCCCATTAAGAAAGCAGTTCAAGACGTTCTACCCAATTAGACCTTATTCTGGATGCTAATTACCATAGACTCTGATTCCTTCTTGAGTGTCAGAAATAAATTACAACAAGTAACACCAGCAACCAGCTTTTCAAGATCATGCATATTTTTTTAAGAAAAAAACATAGCAAGAATGTTGTATTCATCACCTTGATGGAGCAAATTTTGGTTGACTGCTGCAACATCCGGTTGATTAATTTCTCCATGTATGTCATTACTCCGCAAGTGCATCTAAATCTGTATGATAGCAAAACAGTAATATCAGGACGAGAACATAGTACTTCCATGTAAAGAACCATATAGAAAGGTATAAAATAGGAGTTTGAAGAAAATATATGCTGAAAACATCGCAAAATATGACCAGAAACTGGACATTAGACATTAGTACAGATTAGGCATGTGCGTGTGTGTATCTGTCAATAACATCTTACAGTAAATGAAAACCTGGCAGGCAAACATGAGCTTAGCAAGCGAAGATTAGGCAAACCAAAATCAAGGAATTTTTAATCTGGAAACTATCAAGTTCGTACATTTGTTTTAATAGGAACATCCACATTGATGTGGCCATGGACCAAAAAGAAAGGCATAAATCATGAGCTATATTTAGGAACGATGCTAAGGCATAGACTAATCAAGATCACATCGGAACAGAATTTCTTCGAGCAGCCCACGCTGCTCCTGCCGAGGGAGATGAGGCGTTTTGGGAGTTAAATCACGAGACCCCTTAAATGAAAAATAGCAGTGGAACAAAGAGCAGCCATGCCAATAAACTAATAATAAATTCTGTGATACATCCGAGAAACACGGGACTGCAGCACAGATTAGAATCTAATTTAAACAAGAGTAGATCTACAACATATTTTCAATCATAAGGTGCCATCCCAACTTAATTCAAGACATCCAGTCCTAAGGATCTAATTTGAGAATCGGACATAGAACAAATCTGAGGAACAGGGGACTACGGCATGCCAACAAAAGAGAATAAACATGCAGATATGAACCAATAATAAATCTGTAATTAATCTCAGAGACAAGGCACTGCATGACGAATTCTACAACAGCCACATCTGATTATTCAGAACAAATCATATCACATCGTGCGCGTAAGAACAGAACAGGGACCGCACGCAACCACGGAGATCTCATCTAATAGACGATGCACGGTGCACAGCGAGTCGAGAGGGAGGGAGGGATGGACGGGGGCGCACGTACCGAAGACGGTGTTTGTGGGGTTCATGGCGACCTGGTTCTTGGCGGCGTCGCCGATGAGGCGCTCGGTGTCGGTGAAGTTGACGTAGGAGGGCGTGGTGCGGTTGCCCTGGTCGTTGGCGATGATCTCAACTCGGTCATGCTGCCAGACGCCGACGCAGGAGTAGGTCATCCCGAGGTCGATGCCGATCGCCGGCCCCTCGCCCTTGGCCATCTCCGCCTCCTCTCCTCTCATGGGAATCGCTCGCTCGCTTTTGGAGTTCGCCGGAAGATGGAAATGGCGGCGCTCTCTGTGTTTTGCATGGTGCGATTTGCTTTGCCTCTCTTTGATTTCGATTTCGAACGGGAGTGGGGAGGGAGGGGGTAGGAGGAAAATCAGGGGGCTACAGGGGTGTGGGTACCTGGGGAGGCCAAATGCGGCGAGGCTGGTTGCCGGCGGCAAGATCCTCTCCCCCGACAGCATCGTGTCGACTGGGTATGCCGCCACCCAGTCTGCCCGCCCTCTTTCGCAAGGTCACCCTGCATCTCCTCTTGCCCACCTTCTCCAGTAGCCCGCCCTAGATCCCCCACATCACACGACCAGTTGATCTGGGCAGAGCCTCCATCGTCAACGGGATCGTTGCCGCACAACATGTCGAGGAGAGGGATGGGGGCGAGCAAGGGAGGAGCGGCGGCGTAGAAGGCGAGGAGTGAACGATAGGAGGGCAGAAGATTGCGTGCGGCCTGATGCGTGCAGCGGTGGGCTAGATATTTCCTTCACTCTAAAGCATGTGGGCCAATGGGCAGAAGGAATCCACGCATGGATCGTCGGGTTGCCCGCCCAGCACCCTCGCTGACACAAGGGCCAGCAAAACGGGAGAACCCACCTGCAGAGACCACCAACACCACGAACGGACGTACAACCAATGGACAACGAGCACCATGCAACGATGAACAACCAATCGGCAAGGAGCGGACGAACAGTGCACAGTGCGGACGTGGCACACACGAGGGGCCGCCCTTATGCACAGCTGAATGGTTTTAATGCTCAAGAACTTCTCGTCGAAACCCAAACACATGTGCACATCGAGCACTTAACGAGGGAGTGTCTCCACGAATCCTCGCTGCCACACACAGAACACACGGTGTTAGACATATTGCGGCGCTTTAGCACATCATATGCTGGCAAGGAGTGTTGTGTTAGACGTCATAATTTTGTTTTAATCTTTTAACCGAACAGATGTATTTTTTTAGACACGGAACAGATTTATTCCAGAGTGACAGAGGAACCTGAGTAATCCGGTCTGTTAGCATTGTTTTTGTTTTTTGAGGAGAAGCATTGTTTTTGTTTTTTGAGGAGAAGCATTGTTTTTGTAGGGGAGCCTGTTAGCACCTTTTTTTTTCTTTTTTTTTTGAGAAGAACATGCTTTACTTTATTGATCAATCGAGCGAATTACAGGAATAATAGAAGTATCATGAGGGTGTAGCAGCCATACATGGCGACCCTCCCCTAAATGTAAAGCATGTCGAACTAATCCATGAGCCTCCTTATTGGAGAGACGTCTCTCATGGGTGAAAGAACACGACTGAAACTCCCTGGTTGAGTCGATGATCTCCTGCACGATTGGAGCAATTGTACCCATAGTACCAGTGTGTATGTCTTTGACCACCGATAAGCAATCAGAAGCCACCTTCACATGAGTGAGCGCAAGGTCCCTAGCTAATGCGATAGCCTCCCGGCAAGCCAAAGCTTCAAGTATGTGCGGATCCGTCATACCATGGAATACCGTCGCTGCTGAGCCAGTGTATGTCCCTGTTTGGTCCCGACAAACCGCACTTATAGCCCCCACAGGAGGTTGTTTACAAATCGCAGCATCAACATTTATCTTGTGATGATCCGCCGGTGGTGGAATCCAGACTGGCGCCCGCTCCGGCGCTATTTTGGGCTTCGTTATTTCATGTGGCATGGAAGCAGCGCTCAAATCTGCCAGAAACCTTGTGATGAATGAATGAGTCCCAATTGGGCTCTGGTGCTCCCCCTCGTGGATAAGCTTTTGCCGCGCCCCCCATATAGCCCATAGTGTCACGGTTAGCTTCGTGAACTCGGCATGAGGCATTGATTCTTGCATACTGAAAAGCCATGCCTTAGCATTCGGTTCAGCTGTCGCTATAACATGCTCAACCAGCTCCGGATCACCTAGCGCCCAAACACAACGCGCCATTGTGCACATGATGAGTGAATGCATCGACGAGTCCTCCTCTCCACATATGGCACAACGCGCCGACGTCGCCATATTACGATGACGGAGGACATCCGCCGTGGGTATAGAACATTGTGCAAGTCTCCACAGGAATACCTTCAGTTTTGATGGCACCGCAACCTTCCAAATATTGGTCCAGCTAGCTTCCTCACGTACTCTGTCAGTCGGGCCTGATCGTCCTTCGAGCCAAGCCTCCCGTCTTAGCTTCGTGTTGATGAGCATCCGGTACGCCGAGCGTACGGAGAAGGATCCCTTGTGTTCATGAGCCCAAGCCCACGAATCCCGACATTGTCTTGTAGCTAGAGGTATATTGAGGATCACTTCCGCATATATTGGGAGGAAAATTGCACGAACTAAGTCCTGCTTCCATCTAGCATTCGTGCTGTCAATGAGTTCGGACACATACTGTGGCCGATGTTGGCTCAAGCAAACTATTGGTTTGAGCGATGCCTCTTTTTGTACCCAGTTGTGCTGCCATATCAAAGTATCTCGACCGTCACCTATGCGTTTGATAAGGCCCTGCGAGAGGATCTCCTTGCCCTCCACTATTGCTCGCCATATCTGAGATGGTTGGTTACCTAGTGAAGCATCAAGAAAGTCTGTTGTTGGGAAGTAGCGCGCCTTCAGAATTTTTGCACTTAGTGATTCAGGTGTTTGTAAGATCCTCCACGCTTGTCTTGCCAACAAAGCAAGGTTAAACAGCTCAATATCCCGAAAACCCAATCCACCTTCATATTTCGGCCTTGTCATCTTCTCCCAGGAGACCCAATTTGTCTTCCTCTCGCCCCGTTTACTCCCCCACCAAAATTTACGTATGATGGAGTTAATGTGAAGATAGAGGCCCCGAGGTAGCTTGAAACAGGCCATAGAGTAAACCGGTATAGATTGAGCTACAGACTTGATAAGTACTTCTTTTCCTCCGGATGATAACACCTTTTCCATCCATCCCTTAACCTTGTTCCAAACTCGGTCCTTCAAGTATTTAAAGGCCCCGTTTTTGCGGCTCCCGACATCCGTAGGCATGCCCAAATACTTCTCTGATAGACTCTCATTGTGCACATTGAGGGTAGTTTTCATACTATCTTTAATACCCTGCGAGCAGCCCTTGCTAAAAAACACTGAACATTTATCCAAGTTTATTTTCTGTCCAGAAGCATTGCAGTATGATTCCAACAAAGAGGATACCTGAATAGCTCCCTCAACACTAGCCTTGACGAACAGCAGGCTGTCATCTGCGAAAAGAAGGTGGCTTACCGGCGGAGCCGTATCTGCCACTTTGATCCCATGCACTGGAGATGACTCTGTCTGATTTTTTAAAAGGCACGAAAGTCCCTCTGCTGCCAGCAAGAAAAGGTAAGGTGATATTGGATCTGTTGGAAATATGCCCTAGAGGCAATAATAAAAGTATTATTATATTTCATTGTTCATGATAATTGTCTTTTATTCATGCTATAACTGTATTATCCGGAAATCATAATACACGTGTGAATACATAGACCTCAATATGTTCCTAGTGAGCCTCTAGTTGACTAGCTCGTTGTGATCAACAGATAGTCATGGTTTCCTGGCTATGGACATTGGATGTCGTTGATAACGGGATCACATCATTAGGAGAATGATGTGATGGACAAGACCCAATCCTAAGCATAGCACAAAGATCGTGTAGTTCGTTTGCTAGAGCTTTGCCAATGTCAAGTATCTCTTCCTTCGACCATGAGATCGTGTAACTCCCGGATACCGTAGGAGTGCTTTGGGTGTATCAAACGTCACAACGTAAATGGGTGACTATAAAGGTGCACTACAGGTATCTCCGAAAGTGTCTATTGGGTTGACACGGATCGAGACTGGGATTTGTCACTCCGTATGACGGAGAGGTATCTCTTGTTGGGGAACGTTGCAGAAAATTAAAATTTTTCCTACGGTTTCACCTGTTGGAAATATGCCCTAGAGGCAATAATAAATTGATTATTATTATATTTCCTTGTTCATGATAATCGTTTATTATCCATGCTAGAATTGTATTGATAGGAAACTCAGATACATGTGTGGATACATAGACAACACCATGTCCCTAGTAAGCCTCTAGTTGACTAGCTCGTTAATCAATAGATGGTTACGGTTTCCTGACCATGGACATTGGATGTCGTTGATAACGGGATCACATCATTAGGAGAATGATGTGATGGACAAGACCCAATCCTAAGCCTAGCACAAGATCATGTAGTTCGTATGCTAAAGCTTTTCTAATGTCAAGTATCATTTCCTTAGACCATGAGATTGTGCAACTCCCGGATACCGTAGGAGTGCTTTGGGTGTGCCAAACATCACAACGTAACTGGGTGGCTATAAAGGTACACTACGGGTATCTCTGAAAGTGTCTGTTGGGTTGGCACGAATCGAGATTGGGATTTTGTCACTCCGTGTAAACGGAGAGGTATCTCTGGGCCCACTCGGTAGGACATCATCATAATGTGCACAATGTGACCAAGGGGTTGATCACGAGATGATGTGTTACGGAACGAGTAAAGAGACTTGCCGGTAACGAGATTGAACAAGGTATCGGTATACCGACGATCGAATCTCGGGCAAGTACCATACCGCTAGACAAAGGGAATTGTATACGGGATCGATTGAGTCCTTGACATCGTGGTTCATCCGATGAGATCATCGTGGAACATGTGGGAGCCAACATGGGTATCCAGATCCCGCTGTTGGTTATTGACCGGAGAGCGTCTCGGTCATGTCTGCATGTCTCCCGAACCCGTAGGGTCTACACACTTAAGGTTCGATGACGCTAGGGTTATAAAGGAAGTTTGTATGTGGTTACCGAATGTTGTTCGGAGTCCCGGATGAGATCCCGAACGTCACGAGAAGTTCCGGAATGGTCCGGAGGTAAAGATTTATATATAGGAAGTCCTGTTTCGGCCATCGGGACAAGTTTTGGGGTCATCGGTATTGTACCGGGACCACCGGAAGGGTCCCGGGGGCCCACCGGGTGGGGCCACCTGCCCCGGGGGCCACATGGGCTGTAGGGGGTGCGCCTTGGCCTACATGGGCCAACGGCACCAGCCCCTAGAGGCCCATGCGCCAAGAGTGGAGGAAAAGGGGAGAGTCCTAAAGGGGGAAGGCACCTCCGAGGTGCCTTGGGGAGGATGGACTCCTCCCCCCTCTTAGCCGCACCCCTTCCTTGGAGGAAGGGGCAAGGCTGCGCCTCCCCCCTCTCCCTTGCCCCTATATATAGTGGAGGGGAGGGAGGGCATCCATAGCTGAGCCCTTGGCGCCTCCCTCCCTCCTGTGACACCTCCTCCTCTCCCATAGGTGCTTGGCGAAGCCCTGCAGGATTGCCACGCTCCTCCATCACCACCACGCTGTTGTGCTGCTGCTGGATGGAGTCTTCCTCAACCTCTCCCTCTCTCCTTGCTGGATCAAGGCGTGGGAGACATCGTCGAGCTGTACGTGTGTTGAACGCGGAGGTGCCGTCCGTTCGGCACTAGGATCATCGGTGATCTGAATCACGACGAGTACGACTCCATCAACCCCGTTCACTTGAACGCTTCCGCTTAGCGATCTACAAGGGTATGTAGATGCACTCTCCTTCCCCTCGTTGCTAGTCTCTCCATAGATAGATCTTGGTGACACGTAGGAAAATTTTGAATTTCTGCTACGTTCCCCAATAGTGGCATCATGAGCTAGGTCTATTGCGTAGATTCTTTGCACGAGTAGAACACAAAGTAGTTGTGGGCGTCGATATTGTTCAATATGCTTGCCGTTACTAGTCTTATCTTGATTCGGCGGCATCGTGGGATGAAGCGGCCCGGACCAACCTTACACGTACGCTTACGTGAGACCGGTTCCACCGACAAACATGCACTAGTTGCATAAGGTGGCTGGCGGGTGTCTGTCTCTCCCACTTTAGTCGGATCGGATTCGATGAAAAGGGTCCTTATGAAGGGTAAATAGCAATTGGCATATCACGTTGTGGTTCATGCGTAGGTAAGAAACGTTCTTGCTAGAAACCCATAGCAGCCACGTAAAACATGCAAACAACAATTAGAGGACGTCTAACTTGTTTTTGCAGGGTATGCTATGTGATGTGATATGGCCAAAAAGGATGTGATGAATGATATATGTGATGTATGAGATTGATCATGTTCTTGTAATAGGAATCACGACTTGCATGTCGATGAGTATGACAACCGGCAGGAGCCATAGGAGTTGTCTTTATTTATTTGTGACCTGCGTGTCAACTTAAACGTCATGTAATTACTTTACTTTATTACTAACCATTAGCCATAGTAGTAGAAGTAATAGTTGGCGAGGCAACTTCATGAAGACACGATGATGGAGATCATGATGATGGAGATCATGGTGTCATGCCGGTGACGATGATGATCATGGAGCCCCGAAGATGGAGATCAAAAGGAGCAAAGTGATGATGGCCATATCATGTCACTATTTGATTGCATGTGATGTTTATCATGTTTATACATCTTATTTGCTTAGAACGACGGTAGTAAATAAGATGATCCCTTACAACAATTTCAAGAAGTGTTCTCCCCTAACTGTGCACCGTTGCGACAGTTCGTGTTTCGAAGCACCACGTGATGATCGGGTGTTAGATTCTAACGTTCACATACAACGGGTGTAAGACAGATTTACACACGCGAAACACTTAGGGTTAACTTGACGAGCCTAGCATGTACAGACATGGCCTCGGAACACGGAGACCGAAAGGTCGAGCATGAGTCGTATAGAAGATACGATCAACATGAAGATGTTCACCGATGATGACTAGTCCGTCTCACGTGATGATCGGACACGGCCTAGTTTGACGCGGATCATGTAATCACTTAGATGACTAGAGGGATGTCTATCTGAGTGGGAGTTCATAAGATGAACTTAATTATCCTGAACATAGCCAAAAGGATTTTGCAAATTATGTCGTAGCTCACGCTATAGTTCTACTGTTTAGATATGTTCCTAGAGAAAAATTAGTTGAAAGTTGATAGTAGCAATTATGCGGACTAGGTCCGTAAACTGAGGATTGTCCTCATTGCTTCATAGAAGGCTTATGTCCTTAATGCACCGCTCAGTGTGCTGAACCTCGAACGTTGTCTGTGGTTGTTGCGAACATCTGACATACACGTTTTGATAACTACGTGATAGTTCAGTTAAATGGTTTAGAGTTGAGGCACCAAAGACGTTTTTGAAACGTCGCGAAACATATGAGATGTTTTGAGGGCTGAAATTGGGATTTCAGGCTCGTGCCCATGTCAAGAGGTATAAGACCTCCGATGACTTTCTTAACCTGCAAACTAAGGAGAAAAGCTCAATTGTTGAGCTTGTGCTCAGATTGTCTGAGTACAACAATCATTTGAATCAAGTGGGAGTTGATCTTCCAGATAAGACAGTGATGGTTCTCCAAAGTCATTGCCACCAAGCTGTTAGAGCTTCGTGATGAACTATAACATATCAGGGATATATATGATGATCCTTGAGGTATTCGCGATGTTTGACACCGCGAAAGTAGAAATCAAGAAGGAGCATCAATTGTTGATGGTTGGTGAAACCACTAGTTTCAAGAAGGGCAAGGGCAAGAAGGGATACTTCATGAAACGGCAAATCAGCTGCTGCTCTAGTGAAGAAACCCAAGGTAAAACCCAAACCCGAGACTAAGTGCTTCTGTAATAAGGGGAACAACCACTAGAGCAGAATTACCCTAGATACTTGGTGGATAAGAAGGCTGGCAAGGTGGATAGAAGTATATTGCATATACATTGTGTTAATGTGTACTTTGCTAGTACTCCTAGTAGCACCAGGGTATTAGATACCGGTTCGGTTGCTAAGTGTTAGTAACTCGAAACAAAAGGCTACGGAATAAACGGAGACTAGCTAAAGGTGAGCTGACGATATGTGTTGGAAGTTTTTCCAAGCTTGATATGATCAAGCATCGCACGCACCCTCTACCAAAGAGATTGGTGTTAAACCTAAATAATTGTTATTTGGTGTTTGCGTTGAGCATAGACATGATTGGATTACGTCTATCGCAATACGGTTATTCATTTAAGGAGAATAATGGTTACTCTGTTTATTTGAATAATACCTTCAATGGTCTTACACCTAAAATGAATGGTTTATTAAATCTCGATCGTAGTGATACACATGTTCATGCCAAAAGATAGTAATGATAGTACCACCTACTTGTGGCACTGCCACGTAAGTCATATCGATATAAAACGCATGAAGAAGCTCCATATTGATGGATCTTTGGGCTCACTCGTTTTTGAAAAGTTTGAGACATGCGAACCATGTCTATTGGTGTATATGCATGAAGAAACTCCATGCAAATGGACCGTTTTGACTCACTTGATTTTGAATCACTTGGGACATGCAAATCATACCACATGGGCAAGATGACTGAAAAGCCTCGTTTTTAGTAAGATGGAACAAGATAGCAACTTGTTGGAAGTAATACATTTTGATGTGTACAGTCCAATGAGTGCTGAGGCATGTAGTGGATATTGTTATGTTCTTACTTCACAGATAATTTGAGTGGATGTTGAGTACATTTACTTGATGAATCATGAGTCTGAATTATTGAAAAGTTCAAGTAATTTCAGGGTGAAGTTGAAAGATCGTCGTGACAAGAGGATAAAATATCTATGATATGATCATAGAGATGAATATCTGAATTACGAGTTTGGCACAGAATTAAGACATTGTGGAAATTGTTTCACAACTAATACAGCCTGGAACACCATAGTGTGATGGTGTGTCCGAACATCATAACTGCACCCTATTGGATATGGTGCATACCATGATGTCTCTTATCGAGTTACCACTATCGTTCATGGGTTAGGCATTAGAGACAACCACATTCACTTTAAATAGGGCACCACATAATTTCATTGAGACGACACCGTATGAACTATGGTTTGGAGAAACCTAAGTTGCATTTTTTTAAAAGTTTGGGGCTGCGACGCTTATGTGAAAAAGTTTCAGGCTGATAAGCTCGAACCCAAAGCGGATAAATGCATCTTCATAGGACACCCAAAACAGTTGGGTATACCTCCTGTCTCAGATTCGAAAGCAATAAGGGATTGTTTCTAGAATCGGGTCTTTTCTCGAGGAAAAGTTTCTCTCGAAAGAATTGAGTGGGAGGATGGTGAAGACTTGATGAGGTTATTGAACCGTCTCTTCAACAAGTGTGTAGCAGGGCACAGGAAGTTGTTCCTGTGGCACGTACACCAACTGAAGTGGAAGATTATGATAGTGATCATGAAACTTCGGATCAAGTCACTCCCAAACCTCGTGGGATGACAAGGATGCGTACTACTTCAGAGTGGTACGTAATCCTGTCTTGGAAGTCATGTTGCTAGACAACAATGAACCTACGAGCTATGGAGAAATGATGGTGGGCCCGGATTCCGATAAATGGCTCGAGGCCATAAAATCCGAGAGAGGATCCATGTATGAAAACAAAGTGTAGACTTTGGCGGAACAGCTCGATGGTCGTAAGGCTGTTGAGTACAGATGGATTTTAAAAGGAAGACGGACAATGATGGTAAATGTCACCATTAAGAAAGCTCGACTTGTCATTAAGATGTTTTCTGACAAGTTCAAGGAGTTGACTACGATGAGACTTTCTCACTCGTAGCGATGCTAAGAGTCTGTTGGAATTATATTAGCAATTACTGCATTATTTATGAAATCTTGCAGATAGGATGTCAAAACATTGTTTCCTCGATGATTCTTGAGGAAAGGTTGTATGTGATACAACCGGAAGGTTTTGTCTATCCTGAAATATGCTAATAAGTATGCAAAGCTCCAGCAATCCTTCTGAGGACTGGAGTGAGCATATCGGAGTTGGAATGTATGCTTTGATGATGATCAAAGATTTTGGGTGTATACAAAGTTTATGAGAAACTTGTATTTCCAAAGAAGTGAGTGGGAGCACTATAGAATTTCTGATGAGTATATGTTGTTGACATATTAATGATCAGAAATGACGTAGAATTTCTGGAAAGCATATAGGGTTATTTTGAAAGTGTTTTTCAATGGAAAGCCTGGATTAAGCTGCTTGAGCATTGAGCATCAAGATCTATAAGGATAGATCAAAACGCTTAATGGTACTTTCAAATGAGCACATACCTTGACATGATCTTGAAGGTGTTCAAGATGGACCAGTCAAAGAAGGAGTTCTTGCCTGAGTTGTAAGGTACAAAGTTAAGACTTAAAGCTCGACCACGGCAGAATAGAGAGAAAGGACGAAGGTCGTCCCCTATGCTTGAGACGTAGGCTCTTCAGTATGCTATGATGTGTACCGCACCTGAAGTGTGCCTTGCCATGAGTCAGTCAAGGGGTACAAGAGTGATCCATGAATGGATCACAGGACAGCGGTCAAAGTTATCCTTAGTAACTAGTGGACTAAGGAATTTTCTCGATTATGGAGGTGGTAAAAGAGTTCGTCGTAAAGGTTACGACGATGCAAGCTTGACACCTATCCGGATAGCTCTGAGTAGAGATACCGGATACGTATAATGGAGCAACAATTTAGAATAGCTCCAAGTAGAACAGTTATTTGGAATAGCTCCAAATAGAACGTGGTAGCTGCATCTAGGAGATGACATAGAGATTTGTAAAGCACACACGGATCTGAAAGGTTCAGACCCGTTGACTAAAACCTCTCTCACAAGCAGAACATGACTAAACCCCAGATCTCATTGAGTCTTGATCACATGATGATGTGAACTAGTTTAGTGACACTAGTAAACTCTTTGGATGTTGGTCACATGGTGATGTGACCTGTCAGTGTTAATCACATGGTGATGTGAACTAGATTATTGACTCTAGTGCAAGTGGGAGACTGTTGGAAATATGCCCTAGAGGCAATAATAAATTGATTATTATTATATTTCCTTGTTCATGATAATCGTTTATTATCCATGCTAGAATTGTATTGATAGGAAACTCAGATACATGTGTGGATACATAGACAACACCATGTCCCTAGTAAGCCTCTAGTTGACTAGCTCGTTAATCAATAGATGGTTACGGTTTCCTGACCATGGACATTGGATGTCGTTGATAACGGGATCACATCATTAGGAGAATGATGTGATGGACAAGACCCAATCCTAAGCCTAGCACAAGATCATGTAGTTCGTATGCTAAAGCTTTTCTAATGTCAAGTATCATTTCCTTAGACCATGAGATTGTGCAACTCCCGGATACCGTAGGAGTGCTTTGGGTGTGCCAAACGTCACAACGTAACTGGGTGGCTATAAAGGTACACTACGGGTATCTCTGAAAGTGTCTGTTGGGTTGGCACGAATCGAGATTGGGATTTTGCCACTCCGTGTAAACGAAGAGATATCTCTGGGCCCACTCGGTAGGACATCATCATAATGTGCACAATGTGACCAAGGGGTTGATCACGGGATGATGTGTTACGGAACGAGTAAAGAGACTTGCCGGTAACGAGATTGAACAAGGTATCGGTATACCGACGATCGAATCTCGGGCAAGTACCATACCGCTAGACAAAGGGAATTGTATACGGGATCGATTGAGTCCTTGACATCGTGGTTCATCCGATGAGATCATCGTGGAACATGTGGGAGCCAACATGGGTATCTAGATCCCGCTGTTGGTTATTGACCGGAGAGCGTCTCGGTCATGTCTGCATGTCTCCCGAACCCGTAGGGTCTACACACTTAAGGTTCGATGACGCTAGGGTTATAAAGGAAGTTTGTATGTGGTTACTGAATGTTGTTCGGAGTCCCGGATGAGATCCCGGACGTCACGAGGAGTTCCGGAATGGTCCGGAGGTAAAGATTTATATATAGGAAGTCCTGTTTCGGCCATCGGGACAAGTTTCGGGGTCATCGGTATTGTACCGGGACCACCGGAAGGGTCCCGGGGGCCCACCGGGTGGGGCCACCTGCCCCGGGGGCCACATGGGCTGTAGGGGGTGCGCCTTGGCCTACATGGGCCAAGGGCACCAGCCCCTAGAGGCCCATGCGCCAAGAGTGGAGGAAAAGGGGAGAGTCCTAAAGGGGGAAGGCACCTCCGAGGTGCCTTGGGGAGGATGGACTCCTCCCCCCCTCTTAGCCGCACCCCTTCCTTGGAGGAAGGGGCAAGGCTGCGCCTCCCCCCTCTCCCTTGCCCCTATATATAGTGGAGGGGAGGGAGGGCATCCATAGCTGAGCCCTTGGCGCCTCCCTCCCTCCCGTGACACCTCCTCCTCTCCCGTAGGTGCTTGGCGAAGCCCTGCAGGATTGCCACGCTCCTCCATCACCACCACGCCGTTGTGCTGCTGCTGGATGGAGTCTTCCTCAACCTCTCCCTCTCTCCTTGCTGGATCAAGGCGTGGGAGACATCGTCGAGCTGTACGTGTGTTGAACGCGGAGGTGCCGTCCGTTCGGCACTAGGATCATCGGTGATCTGAATCACGACGAGTACGAC
This sequence comes from Triticum aestivum, assembly GCF_018294505.1. Lineage (NCBI taxonomy): Eukaryota > Viridiplantae > Streptophyta > Magnoliopsida > Poales > Poaceae > Triticum > Triticum aestivum. The sequence goes on along the minus strand of NC_057798.1, from coordinate 217,178,716 downwards.
TCCATCAAACCCGTTCACTTGAACGCTTCCGCTTAGCGATCTAAAAGGGTATGTAGATGCACTCTCCTTCCCCTCGTTGCTAGTCTCTACATAGATAGATCTTGGTGACACGTAGGAAAATTTTGAATTTCTGCTACGTTCCCCAACATCACCAAGATCCATCTATGAGTTCATCTAAGCAACGAGTCAAGGGAGTGAGTTTGCATCTACATACCACTTGTAGATCGAGTGCGGAAGCGTTCAAGGGGTTGGTGATGATGGAGTCGTACTCGACGTGATTCGGATCACCGATGACCAAGTGCTGAACGGACAGCACCTCCGCGTTCAACACACGTACGGTACGGGCGACGTCTCCTCCGTCTTGATCCAGCAAGGAGGAAGGAGAGGTTGAGGAAGACAGCTCCAACGGCAGCATGACGACGTGGTGTTGTTGGTGCAGTAGTGCTCCGACAGAGCTTCGCCAAGCACGTATGGAGGAGGAGAGGTGTTGGGGAGGGGAGGGGCTGCGCCTTGGCTTGTCTGTTGCAGCCCTCCCCTCACCCCTCTATATATAGGAGGAGAGGGGCAAGGGGGCCGGCCCTCTAGGGGAAACCTTAGAGGGGGGGCGGCGGCCAAAGGGAGAGGGAAAAGGGGTGGGCTTGCCCCCCAAGCTAGGGGGGCGCCCCCTTTAGGGTTTCCCCTCCCCTTGCCCTAGCCGCATGGGCCTAGGTGGGGAGGCGCGCCCAGCCCACTAGGGGCTGGCTCCCTCTCCCACACAGCCCATGTGGCCCCCCGGGAGGGGTGGCCCCACCCGGTGGACCCCCGGAACCCTTCCGGTGGCCCCGGTACAATACCGGTATGCCACCGAAACTTTCCGGTGTCCATTTAACCACTTTCCTTATATAAATCTTTACCTCCGGACCATTCTGGAACTCCTCATGACGTCCGGGATCTCATCCGGGACTCCGAACAACATTCGGTAATCACATACTTGTCTTCCTGATAACCCTAGCGTCACCGAACCTTAAGTGTGTAGACCCTACGGGTTCGGGAGACATGCAGACATGACCGAGACGACCTCAGGTCAATAACCAACAGCGGGATCTGGATACCCATGTTGGCTCCCACATGCTCCTCGATGTTGTCATCGGATGAACCACGATGTCGAGGATTCGATCAAACCCCGTATTCAATTCCCTTTGTCAATCGGTACGTTACATGCCCGAGACTCGATCGTCGGTATCCCAATACCTCGTTCAGTCTCGTTACCGGCAAGTCACTTTACTCGTACCGCAATGCATGATCCCGTGATCAAACACTTGGTCACTTTGAGCTCATTGTGATGATGCATTACCGAGTGGGCCCAGAGATACCTCTCCGTCATACGGAGTGACAAATCCCAGTCTCGATCCGTGTCAACCCAACAGACACTTTCGGAGATACCTGTAATGCACCTTTATAGTCACCCAGTTACGTTGTGACGTTTGGTACACCCAAAGCACTCCTACGGTATCCGGGAGTTACACGATCTCATGGTCTAAGGAAGAGATACTTGACATTGGAAAAGCTCTAGCAAACGAACTAACCGACCTTTGTGCTATGCTTAGGATTGGGTCTTGTCCTCACATCATTCTCCTAATGATGTGATCCCGTTATCAACGACATCCAATGTCCATAGCCAGGAAACCATGACTATCTGTTGATCACAACAAGCTAGTCAACTAGAGGCTCACTAGGGACATATTGTGGTCTATGTATTCACACGTGTATTACGATTTCCGGATAATACAATTATAGCATGAATAAAAGACTATTATCATGAACAAAGAAATATAATAATAACACTTTTATTATTGCCTCTAGGGCATATTTCCAACAGTCTCCCACTTGCACTAGAGTCAATAATCTAGTTACATTGTGATGAATCGAACACCCATAGAGTTCTGGTGTTGATCATGTTTCGCTCGCGAGAGAGGTTTAGTCAACGGATCTGCGACATTCAGATCCGTATGTACTTTGCAAATTTCTATGTCTCCATCTTGAACATTCTCACGGATGGAGTTGAAACGACGCTTGATGTGCCTGGTCTTCTTGTGAAATCTGGACTCCTTCGCAAGGACAATAGCTCCAGTATTGTCACAGAAAAGTTTGATCGGCCCCGACGCATTGGGTATGACTCCTAGGTCAGTGATGAACTCCTTCACCCAAATAGCTTCATGCGCTGCCTCCGAGGCTGCCATGTACTCCGCTTCACATGTAGATCCCGCCACGACGCTCTGCTTGCAGCTGCACCAGCTTATTGCTCCACCATTCAACATATACACGTATCCGGTTTGTGACTTAGAGTCATCCAGATCTGTGTCAAAGCTAGCATCGACGTAACCCTTTATGACGAGCTCTTCGTCACCTCCATAAACGGGAAACATGTCCTTTGTCCTTTTCAGGTACTTCAGGATATTCTTGACCGCTGTCTTGTGTTCCTTGCCGGGATTACTTTGGTACCTTCCTACCAAACTTACGGCAAGGTTTACATCAGGTCTGGTACACAGCATGGCATACATAATAGATCCTATGGCTGAAGCATAGGGGATGACACTCATCTCTTCTATATCTTTTGCCGTGGTCGGGCATTGAGCTGAGCTCAATCTCACACCTTGCAATATAGGCAAGAACCCCTTCTTGGACTGATCCATTTTGAACTTCTTCAAAATTTTATCAAGGTATGTGCTTTGTGAAAGACCTATGAGGCGTCTCGATCTATTTCTATAGATCTTAATGCCTAATATGTAAGCAGCTTCTCCAAGGTCCTTCATTGAAAAACACTTATTCAGGTAGGCCTTAATGTTGTCCAAAAGTTCCATATCATTTCCCATCAAGAGTATGTCATCTACATATAATATGAGAAATGCTACACAGCTCCCACTCACTTTCTTGTAAACGCAGGCTTCTCCATAAGTCTGCATAAACCCAAACGCTTTGATCATCTCATCAAAGCGAATATTCCAACTCCGAGATGCTTGCACCAGCCCATAAATGGATCGCTGGAGCTTGCATACTTTGTTAGCGTTCTTAGGATCGACAAAACCTTCTGGCTGCATCATATACAGTTCTTCCTTAAGATAACCGTTAAGGAATGCCGTTTTGACGTCCATCTGCCATATCTCATAATCATAGTATGCGACAATTGCTAACATGATTCAGACGGACTTAAGCTTCGCTACGGGAGAGAAAGTCTCATCGTAGTCAATCCCTTGAACTTGCCGATAACCCTTAGCGACAAGTCGAGCTTTATAGATGGTGACATTACCATCCGCGTCCGTCTTCTTCTTAAAGATCCATTTGTTTTCTATCGCTCGCCGATCATCGGGCAAGTCAGTCAAAGTCCATACTTTGTTTTCTTACATGGATTCTATCTCGGATTTCATGGCTTCTAGCCATTTGTTGGAATCTGGGCCCGCCATCACTTCTTCATAGTTCGAAGGTTCACCGTTGTCTAACAACATGATTTCCAGGACAGGGTTGCCGTACCACTCTGGTGCGGAACGTGTCCTTGTGGACCTACGAAGTTCAGTAGCAACTTGATCTGAAGTACCTTGATCATCATCATTATTTTCCTCTTCAGTTGGTGTAGGCATCACAGGAACATTTTCTTGAGTTGCACTACTTTCCCATTCAAGAGGTAGTACTTCATCGAGTTCTACTTTCCTCCCACTTACTTCTTTCGAGAGAAACTCTTTTTCTAGAAAGGATCCGTTCTTGGCAACAAAGATCTTGCCCTCGGATCTTAAGTAGAAGGTATACCCAATGGTTTCTTTAGGGTATCCTATGAAGACACATTTTTCCGACTTGGGTTCGAGCTTTTCAGGTTGAAGTTTCTTGACATAAGCATCGCATCCCCAAACTTTTAGAAACGACAGCTTAGGTTTCTTCCCAAACCACAATTCATACGGTGTCGTCTCAATGGATTTAGACGGTGCCCTATTTAAAGTGAATGTAGCTGTCTCTAGAGCGTATCCCAAAATGATAGTGGTAAATCGGTAAGAGACATCATAGATCGCACCATATCTAATAGAGTGCGATTACGACGTTCGGACACACCGTTACGCTGAGGTGTTCCAAGCGGCGTTAGTTGTGAAATGATTCCACATTTCCTTAAGTGTGTACCAAATTCATGACTTAAGTATTCTCCTCCACGATCTGATCGTAGGAATTTTATCTTTCGGTCACGTTGATTCTCTACCTCATTCTGAAATTCCTTGAACTTTTCAAAGGTCTCAGACTTGTGTTTCATTAAGTAGACATACCCATATCTACTCAAGTCATCAGTGAGAGTGAGAACATAACGATATCCTCCGCGAGCCTCAACGCTCATTGGACCGCACACATCGGTATGTATGATTTCCAACAAGTTGGTTGCTCGCTCCATTGTTCCGGAGAACGGAGTCTTGGTCATCTTGCCAATGAGGCATGGTTCGCATGTGTCAAACGATTCATAATCGAGAGCCTCCAAAAGTCCATCAGCATGGAGTTTCTTCATGCGCTTGACACCAATGTGACCAAGGCGGCAGTGCCACAAGTATGTGGGACTATCGTTATCAACTTTACATCTTTTGGTATTCACACTATGAATATGTGTAACATTACGCTCGAGATTCATTATGAATAAACCATTGACCATAGGGGCATGACCATAAAACATATCTCTCATATAAATAGAACAACCATTATTCTCGGATTTAAATGAGTAGCCATCTCGTATCAAACGAGATCCAGATACAATGTTCATGCTCAAACTTGGCACCAAATAACAATTATTAAGGTTCAAAACTAATCCCGTAGGTAAATGTAGAGGTAGCGTGCCGACGGCGATCACATCGACTCTGGAACCATTCCCGACGCGCATCGTCACCTCGTCCTTCGCCAGTCTCCGCTTATTCCGCAGCTCCTGCTGTGAGTTACAGATATGAGCAACGGCACCGGTATCAAATACCCAGGAGTTACTACGAGTACTGGTAAGGTACACATCAATTACACGTATATCGAATATACCTTTAGTGTTGCCGGCCTTCTTATCCGCTAAGTATTTGGGGCAGTTCCGCTTCCAGTGACCCTTCCCCTTCCAATAAAAGCACTCAGTCTCAGGCTTGGGTCCATTCTTTGACTTCTTCCCGGCAACTGGCTTACCGGGCGCGGCAACCTCCTTGCCGTCCTTCTTGAAGTTCTTCTTACCCTTGCCCTTCTTGAACTTAGTGGTCTTATTGACCATCAACACTTGATGTTCTTTCTTGATTTCAACCTCTGCTGACTTCAGCATAGAAAATACTTCAGGAATGGTCTTTACCATCCCCTGCATATTGTAGTTCATCACAAAGCTCTTGTAGCTTGGTGGGAGCGACTGAAGGATTCTGTCAATGACTGCCTCATCAGGGGGGTTAATATTCAGCTGGGTCATACGGTTGTGCAACCCAGACATCTTGAGTATGTGCTCACTGACAGAACTATTTTCCTCCATCTTACAACTATAGAACTTGTCGGAGATGTCATATCTCTCGACCCGGGCGTGAGCTTGGAAAACTAGTTTCAGCTCTTCGAACATCTCATATGCTCCGTGATGCTCAAAACGCTTTTGGAGCCCTGGTTCTAAGCTGTAAAGCATGCCGCACTGAATGAGGGAGTAATCATCAGCACGAGACTGCCAAGCATTCATAATGTCTTGGTTCTCTGGGACGGGAGCGTCACCTAGCGGTCCTTCTAGGACATATTGTTTCCTGGTAGCTATGAGGATGATCCTCGGGTTCCGGACCCAGTCCGTATAGTTGCTGCCATCATCTTTCAGGTTGGTTTTCTCTAGGAACGCGTTGAAGTTCAAGTTGACATGAGCGTTGGCCATTTGATCTACAAGACATATTTGCAAAAGGTTTTAGACTAAGTTCATGATAATTGAGTTCATCTAATCAAATTATTGAATGAACTCCCACTCAGATTTTACATCCCTCTAGTCATCTAAGTGTTACACGATCCGAGTCGACTAGGCCGTGTCCGATCATCACGTGAGACGGACTAGTCATCGTCGGTAAACATTCTCATGTTGATCGTATCTTCCATACGACTCGTGTTCGACCTTTCGGTCTCCGTGTTCCGAGGCCATGTCTGTACATGCTAGGCTCGTCAAGTTAACCCTAAGTGTTTTGCATCTGCAAAACTGTCTTACACCTGTTGTATGTGAACGTAAGGATCTATCACACCCGATCATCACGTGGTGCTTCGAAACGACGAACTTTAGCAACGGTGCACAGTTAGGGGAGAACACTTCTTGAAATTGTTGTAAGGGATCATCTTATTTACTACCGTCGTTCTAAGTAAACAAGATGCATAAAACATAATAAACATCACATGCAATTATATAAAGTAGTGACATGATATGGCCAATATCATATAGCTCCTTTGATCTTCATCTTCGGGGCTCCATGATCATCTTGTCACCGGCATGACACCATGATCTCCATCATCATGATCTCCATCATCGTGTCTTCATGAAGTTGTCACGCCAACGACTACTTCTACTTCTATGACTAACGCGTTTAGCAATAAAGTAAAGTAGTTTACATGGCGTTCTTCAATGACACGCAGGTCATACAAAAAATAAAGACAACTCCTATGGCTCCTGCCGGTTGTCATACTCATCGACATGCAAGTCGTGATTCCTATTACAAGAACATGATCTCATACATCACAATATATCATTCATCATTCATCACAACTTCTGGCCATATCACATCACATGACAATTGCTGCAAAAACAAGTTAGACGTCCTCTAATTGTTGTTGCATCTTTTACGTGGCTGCAATTGGGTTCTAGCAAGAACGTTTTCTTACCTACGAATAACCACAACGTGATCTTGTCAACTTCTATTTACCCTTCATAAGGACCCTTGTCATCGAATCCACTTCAACTAAAGTGGGCGAGACAGACACCCGCCAGCCACCTTATGCAACTAGTGCATGTTAGTCGGTGGAACCGGTCTCACGTAAGCGTACGTGTAAGGTTGGTCCGGGCCGCTTCATCCCACAATACCGCTGAAGCAAGATAAGACTAGTAGTGGCAAGCAAGTTGACAAGATCTACGCCCACAACAAAATTGTGTTCTACTCGTGCAAAGAGAACTACGCATAGACCTAGCTCATGATGCCACTGTTGGGGAACGTTGCAGAAAATTAAAAATTTTCCTATGGTTTCACCAAGATCCATCTATGAGCTCATCTAAGAAACGAGTCAAGGGAGTGAGTTTGCATCTACATACCACTTGTAGATCGAGTGCAGAAGCGTTCAAGGGGTTGGTGATGATGGAGTCGTACTCGACGTGATTCGGATCACCGATGACCAAGTGCTGAACGGACAGCACCTCCGCGTTCAACACACGTACGGTACGGGCGACGTCTCCTCCGTCTTGATCCAGCAAGGAGGAAGGAGAGGTTGAGGAAGACAGCTCCAACGGCAGCACGACGGCGTGGTATTGTTGGTGCAGCAGTGCTCCGACAGAGCTTCGCCAAGCACGTACGGAGGAGGAGAGGTGTTGGGGAGGGGAGGGGCTGCGCCTTGGCTTGTCTGTTGCAGCCCTCCCCTCACCCCTCTATATATAGGAGGAGAGGGGCAAGGGGGCCGGCCCTCTAGGGGAAACCCTAGAGGGGGGGCGGCGGCCAAAGGGAGAGGGAAAAGGGGTGGCTTGCCCCCCAAGCTAGGGGGGCGCCCCCTTTAGGGTTTCCCCTCCCCTTGCCCTAGCCGCATGGGCCTAGGTGGGGAGGCGCGCCCAGCCCACTAGGGGCTGGCTCCCTCTCCCACACAGCCCATGTGGCCCCCCCGGGAGGGGTGGCCCCACCCGGTGGACCCCCGGAACCCTTCCGGTGGCCCCAGTACAATACCGGTATGCCACCGAAACTTTCCGGTGTCCGTTTAACCACTTTCCTTATATAAATCTTTACCTCCGGACCATTCTGGAACTCCTCGTGACGTCCGGGATCTCATCCGGGACTCCGAACAACACTCAGTAATCACATACTCGTCTTCCTGATAACCCTAGCGTCACCGAACCTTAAGTGTGTAGACCCTACGGGTTCGGGAGACATGCAGACATGACCGAGACGACCTCAGGTCAATAACCAGCAGCGGGATCTGGATACCCATGTTGGCTCCCACATGCTCCTCGATGTTGTCATCGGATGAACCACGATGTCGAGGATTCGATCAAACCCCGTATTCAATTCCCTTTGTCAATCGGTATGTTACATGCCCGAGACTCGATCGTCGGTATCCCAATACCTCGTTCAGTCTTGTTACCGGCAAGTCACTTTACTCGTACCGCAATGCATGATCCCGTGATCAAACACTTGGTCACTTTGAGCTCATTGTGATGATGCATTACCGAGTGGGCCCAGAGATACCTCTCCGTCATACGGAGTGACAAATCCCAGTCTCGATCCATGTCAACCCAACAAACACTTTCGGAGATACCTGTAATGCACCTTTATAGTCACCCAGTTACGTTGTGACGTTTGGTACACCCAAAGCACTCCTACGGTATCCGGGAGTTACACGATCTCATGGTCTAAGGAAGAGATACTTGACATTGGAAAAGCTCTAGCAAACGAACTAACCGACCTTTGTGCTATGCTTAGGATTGGGTCTTGTCCATCACATCATTCTCCTAATGATGTGATCCCGTTATCAACGACATCCAATGTCCATAGCCAGGAAACCATGACTATCTGTTGATCACAACGAGCTAGTCAACTAGAGGCTCACTAGGGACATATTGTGGTCTATGTATTCACACGTGTATTATGATTTCCGGATAATACAGTTATAGCATGAATAAAAGACTATTATCATGAACAAAGAAATATAATAATAACACTTTTATTATTGCCTCTAGGGCATATTTCCAACATCTCTGGGCCCACTCGGTAATGCATCATCATAATGAGCTCAAGGTGACCAAGGTGTTGTCCACGGGATCATGCATTACGGTACGAGTAAAGTGACTTGCCGGTAACGAGACTGAACAAGGTATTGGGATACCGACGATCGAGTCTCGGGCAAGTAACGTACCGATTGACAAAGGGAATTGCATACGGGATTTGATCGAATCCTCGACATCGTGGTTCAACCGATGAAATCATCGAGGAGCATGTGGGAGCCAACATGGGTATCCAGATCCCGCTGTTGGTTATTGCTCGAGAGTCGTCTCGGTCATGTCTGTGTGTCTCCCGAACCCGTAGGGTCTACACACTTAAGGTTCGGTGACGCTAGGGTTGTATGAATATGAGTATGCAGCATACCGAATGTTGTTCGGAGTCCCGGATGAGATCCCGGACGTCACGAGGAGTTTCGGAATGGTCCGGAGGTAAAGAATAATATATAGGAAGTGGTATTTCGGCCATCGGGAAAGTTTCGGGGTCTCCTGGTAATGTACCGGGACCACCGGAAGGGTCCCGGGGGTCCACCGGGTGGGGCCACCCATCCCGGAGGGCCCCATGGGCTGAGGTGGGAGGGGAGCCAGCCCATAGTGGGCTGGTGCGCCCCCCTAGGCCCACCCCTGCGCCTAGGGTTGAAACCCTAGGGTGGGGGGGGGGGGCGCACCACATGCCTTGGGGGGCACTCCTCCCCCCTTGGCCGCCGCCCCCTTGGGAGATCCAATCTCCCAGGGCCGGCGCCCCCCCTGGGGGCCTATATAAAGGAGGGCAAGGGGGAGGGCAGCCGCACCCTTGTGCTTGGCGCCTCCCTCCCCCTGCTACACCTCGT
>NC_057798.1:217155430-217168929 GCF_018294505.1 Triticum aestivum | reverse complement strand
GGAAAGTTTCGGGGTCTCCTGGTAATGTACCGGGACCACCGGAAGGGTCCCGGGGGTCCACCGGGTGGGGCCACCCATCCCGGAGGGCCCCATGGGCTGAGGTGGGAGGGGAGCCAGCCCATAGTGGGCTGGTGCGCCCCCCTAGGCCCACCCCTGCGCCTAGGGTTGAAACCCTAGGGTGGGGGGGGGGGGCGCACCACATGCCTTGGGGGGCACTCCTCCCCCCTTGGCCGCCGCCCCCTTGGGAGATCCAATCTCCCAGGGCCGGCGCCCCCCCTGGGGGCCTATATAAAGGAGGGCAAGGGGGAGGGCAGCCGCACCCTTGTGCTTGGCGCCTCCCTCCCCCTGCTACACCTCGTCCTCCTCCCGTAGTCGCTTGGCGAAGCCCTGCTGGAGTTCTGCTGCATCCACCACCACGCCGTCGTGCTGCTGGATCATCATCAACCTCCCCTTCCCCCTTGCTGGATCAAGAAGGAGGAGACGTCTCCCGTCCCGTACGTGTGTTGAACACGGAGGTGCTGTCCGTTCAGCACTTGGACATCGGTGATCTGAATCACGTCGAGTACGACTCCATCATCACCATCCCCTTGCAAGCTTCCGCACGCGATCTACAAGTGGTATGTAGATGCAAACTCACTCCCTTGACTCGTTGCTTAGATGAACTCATAGATGGATCTTGGTGAAACCGTAGGAAATTTTTTAATTTTCCGCAACGTTCCCCAACAGTGGCATCATGAGCTAGGTCTATGCGTAGTTCTCTAATGCACGAGTAGAACACAATTTTGTTGTGGGCGTGGATCTTGTCAACTTTCTTGCCACTACTAGTCTTTTCTTGCTTCAGCGGTATTGTGGGATGAAGCGGCCCGGACCAACCTTACACGTACGCTTACGTGAGACCGGTTCCACCGATTGACATGCACTACTTGCATAAGGTGGTTGGCGGGTGTCTGTCTCTCCTACTTTAGTTGAAGCGGATTCGATGAAAAGGGTCCTTATGAAGGGTAAATAGAAGTTGAAAAAATCACGTTGTGGTTATTCGTAGGTAAGAAAATGTTCTTGCTAGAACCCAATTGCAGCCACGTAAAAGATGCAACAACAATTAGAGGACGTCTAACTTGTTTTTGCAGCGATTGTTCATGTGATGTGATATGGCCAGAAGTTGTGATGAATGATGAATTGTGATGTATGAGATCATGTTCTTGTAATAGGATTCACGACTTGCATGTCGATGAGTATGACAACCGGCAGGAGCCATAGGAGTTCTCTTTATTTTTGTATGACCTGCGTGTCATTGAAGAACGCCATGTAAACTACTTTACTTTATTGCTAAACGTGTTAGCCATAGAAGTAGAAGTAGTCGTTGGCGTGACAACTTCATGAAGACACGATGATGGAGATCATGGTGTCAAGCCGGTGACAAGATGATCATGGAGCCCCGAAGATGGAGATTAATGGAGCTATATGATATTGGCCATATCATGTCACAACTATATAATTGCATGTGATGTTTATTATGTTTATGCATCTTGTTTACTTAGGACGACGGTAGTAAATAAGATGATCCCTTAAAAATTTCAAGAAGTGTTCTCCCCTAACTGTGCACCGTTGCTACAGTTCGTCGTTTCGAAGCACCACGTGATGATCGGGTGTGATAGATCCTTACGTTCACATACAACGGGTGTAAGACAGTTTTACACAGCAAAACACTTAGGGTTAACTTGACGAGCCTAGCATGTACAGACATGGCCTCGGAACACGGAGACCGAAAGGTCGAACACGAGTCGTATGGAAGATACGATCAACATGAAGATGTTCACCGACGATGACTAGTCCATCTCACGTGATGATCGGACACGGCCTAGTCGACTCGGATCGTGTAACACTTAGATGACCATAGGGATGTCTAATCTAAGTGGGAGTTCATAATTTGATTATATGAACTTAATTATCATGAACTTAGTCTAAAACCTTTGCAAATATGTCTTGTAGATCAAATGGCCAACGCTCATGTCAGCATGAACTTCAACACGTTCCTAGAGAAAACCAAGTTGAAAGATGATGGCAGCAACTATACGGACTGAGTCCAGAACCTGAGGATCATCCTCATAGCTGCCAGGAAGCAATATGTCCTAGATGGACCGCTAGGTGACGCTCCCATCCCAGAGAACCAAGACATTATGAATGCTTGGCAAACTCGTGCTGATGATTACTCCCTCGTTCAGTGCGGCATGCTTTACAGCTTAGAACCGGGTCTCCAAAAGCGTTTTGAGCATCATGGAGCATATGAGATGTTCGAAGAGCTGAAACTAGTTTTTCAAGCTCATGCCCGGGTCGAGAGATATGATGTCTCTGACAAGTTCTACATTTGTAAGATGGAGGAAAACAGTTCTGTCAGTGAGCACATCCTAAAGATGTCTGGGTTGCACAACCGTATGACCCAGCTGAACATTAACCTCCCAGATGAGGCGGTCATTGACATAATCCTCCAGTCACTCCCACCAAGCTACAAGAGCTTTGTGATGAACTACAACATGCAGGGGATGGTGAAGACCATTCCTGAAGTGTTCTCGATGCTGAAGTCAGCAGAGGCTGAAATCAAGAAAGAACATCAAATGTTGATGGTCAATAAGACCACTAAGTTCAAGAAGGGCAAGGGCAAGAAGAACTTCAAGAAGGACGGCAAGGATGTTGCCGCGCCCGGTAAGCCAGTTACCGGGAAGAAGTCAAAGAATGGACCCAAGCCTGAGACTGAGTGCTTTTATTGCAAGGGGAAGGGTCACTGGAAGCGGAACTGCCCCAAATACTTAGCGGATAAGAAGGCCGGCAACACCAAAGGTATATTCGATATACGTGTAATTGATGTGTACCTTACCAGTACTCGTAGTAACTCCTGGGTATTTGATACCGGTGCCGTTGCTCATATTTGTAACTCACAGCAGGAGCTGCGGAATAAACGGAGACTGGCGAAGGACGAGGTGACGATGCGCGTCGGGAATGGTTCCAGAGTCGATGTGATCGCCGTCGGCACGCTGTCTCTACATTTACCCACGGGATTAGTTTTGAACCTTAATAATTGTTATTTAGTGCCAAGTTTGAGCATGAACATTGTATCTGGATCTCGTTTAATACGAGATGGCTACTCATTTAAATCTGAGAATAATGGTTGTTCGATTTATATGAGAGATATGTTTTATGGTCATGCTCCGATGGTCAATGGTTTATTCTTAATGAATCTCGAGCGTAATATTACACATGTTCATAGTGTGGATGCCAAAAGATGTAAAGTTGATAACGATAGTCCCACATACTTGTGGCACTGCCGCCTTGGTCACATTGGTGTCAAGCGCATGAAGAAGCTCCATGCTGATGGACTTTTAGAGTCTCTTGATTATGAATCATTTGATACATGCGAACCATGCCTCATGGGCAAAATGACCAAGACTCCGTTCTCCGGAACAATGGAGCGAGCAACCAACTTGTTGGAAATCATACATACCGATGTGTGCGGTCCAATGAGCGTTGAGGCTCGCGGAGGATATCGTTATATTCTCACTCTCACTGATGACTTGAGTAGATATGGGTATGTCTACTTAATGAAACACAAGTCTGAGACCTTCGAAAAGTTCAAGGAATTTCAGAATGAGGTAGAGAATCAACGTGACCGAAAGATAAAGTTCCTACGATCAGATCGTGGAGGATAATACTTAAGTCACGAATTTGGTACACACTTAAAGAAATGTGGAATCGTTTCACAACTCACGCCGCCTGGAACACCTCAGCGAAACGGTGTGTCTGAACGTCGTAATCGCACTCTATTGGATATGGTGCGGTCTATGATGTCTCTTACCGATTTACCGCTATCATTTTGGGGATACGCTCTAGAGACAACTACATTCACTTTAAATAGGGCACCGTCTAAATCCGTTGAGATGACACCGTATGAATTATGGTTTGGGAAGAAACCTAAGCTGTCGTTTCTAAAAGTTTGGGGATGCGATGCTTATGTCAAGAAACTTCAACCTGAAAAGCTCGAACCCAAGTCGAAAAAATGCGTCTTCATAGGATACCCTAAGGAAACTGTCGGGTATACCTTCTACTTAAGATCCGAGGGCAAGATCTTTGTTGCCAAGAACGGATGCTTTCTGGAAAAAGAGTTTCTCTCGAAAGAAGTAAGTGGGAGGAAAGTAGAACTCGATGAAGTACTACCTCTCGAACGGGAAAGTGGTGCAGCTCAGGAAAATGTTCCTGTGATGCCCACACCAACCGAAGAGGAAAACAATGATGATGATCAAGGTACTTCGGATCAAGTTGCTACTGAACTTCGTAGGTCCACAAGGACACGTTCCGCACCAGAGTGGTACGGCAACCCTGTCCTGGAAATCATGTTGTTAGACAACGGTGAACCTTCGAACTATGAAGAAGCGATGGCGGGCCCAGATTCCAACAAATGGCTTGAAGCCATGAAATCCGAGATAGAATCCATGTATGAAAACAAAGTACGGACTTTGACAGACTTGCCCGATGATCGGCGAGCGATAGAAAACAAATGGATTTTTAAGAATAAGACGGACGCGGATGGTAATGTTACCATCTATAAAGCTCGACTTGTCGCTAAGGGTTATCGACAAGTTCAAGGGATTGACTATGACAAGACATTCTCTCCCGTAGCGAAGCTGAAGTCCATCCGAATCATGTTAGCAATTGCCGCATACTATGATTATGAGATATGGCAGATGGACGTCAAAACGGCATTCCTTAACGGACATCTTAAGGAAGAGCTGTATATGATGCAGCCGGAAGGTTTTGTCGATCCTAAGAACGCTAACAAAGTATGCAAGCTCCAGCGATCCATTTATGGGCTGGTGCAAGCATCTCGGAGTTGGAACATTCGCTTTGATGAGATGATCAAAGCGTTTGGGTTTATGCAGACTTATGGAGAAGCCTGCGTTTGCAAGAAAGTGAGTGGGAGCTCTGTAGCATTTCTCATATTATATGTAGATGACATACTCCTGATGGGAAATGATATAGAACTTCTGGACAGCATTAAGGCCTACTTGAATAAGTGTTTTTCAATGAAGGACCTTGGAGAAGCTGCTTATATATTAGGCATCAAGATCTATAGAGATAGATCAAGACGCCTCATAGGTCTTTCACAAAGCACATACCTTGATAAGATTTTGAAAAGGTTCAAAATGAATCAGTCCAAGAAAGGGTTCTTGCCTATGTTGCAAGGTGTGAGATTGAGCTCGGCTCAGTCACCGACCACGGCAAAAGATAAAGAAGAGATGAGTGTCATCCCCTATGCTTCAGCCATAGGATCTATTATGTATGCCATGCTGTGTACCAGACCTGATGTAAACCTTGCCGTAAGTTTGGTAGCAAGATACCAAAGTAATCCCGGCAAGGAACACTGGACAGCGGTCAAGAATATCCTGAAGTACCTGAAAAGGACAAAGGACATGTTTCTCGTTTATGGAGGAGATGAAGAGCTCGTCGTAAAGGGTTACGTCGATGCTAGCTTCGACTCAGATCTGGATGACTCTAAGTCACAAACCGGATACGTGTATATGTTGAATGGTGGAGCAGTAA
Organism: Triticum aestivum; assembly: GCF_018294505.1. Lineage (NCBI taxonomy): Eukaryota > Viridiplantae > Streptophyta > Magnoliopsida > Poales > Poaceae > Triticum > Triticum aestivum. The sequence continues at coordinate 217,163,340 of NC_057798.1, read as the reverse complement.
GCTGGTGCAGCTGCAAGCAGAGTGTCGTGGCGGGATCTACGTGTGAAGCGGAGTACATGGCAGCCTCGGAGGCAGCGCATGAAGCGATTTGGGTGAAGGAGTTCATCACCGACCTAGGAGTCATACCCAATGCGTCGGGGCCAATCAAACTCTTCTGTGACAACACTGGAGCTATTGCCCTTGCCAAGGAGCCCAGGGTTCACAAGAAGACCAGGCACATCAAGCGTCGTTTCAACTCCATCTGTGAAAATGTTCAAGATGGAGACATAGAAATTTGCAAAGTACATACGGATCTGAATGTCGCAGATCCGTTGACTAAACCTCTCTCGCGAGCAAAACATGATCAACACCAGAACTCTATGGGTGTTCGATTCATCACAATGTAACTAGATTGGTGACTCTAGTGCAAGTGGGAGACTGTTGGAAATATGCCCTAGAGGCAATAATAAAAGTATTATTATATTTCATTATTCATGATAATTGTCTTTTATTCATGCTATAACTGTATTATCCGGAAATCATAATACACGTGTGAATACATAGACCTCAATATGTCCCTAGTGAGCCTCTAGTTGACTAGCTCGTTGTGATCAACAGATAGTCATGGTTTCCTGGCTATGGACATTGGATGTCGTTGATAACGGGATCACATCATTAGGAGAATGATGTGATGGACAAGACCCAATCCTAAGCATAGCACAAAGATCGTGTAGTTCGTTTACTAGAGCTTTGCCAATGTCAAGTATCTCTTCCTTCGACCATGAGATCGTGTAACTCCTGGATACCGTAGGAGTGCTTTGGGTGTATCAAATGTCACAACGTAACTGGGTGACTATAAAGGTGCACTACAGGTATCTCCGAAAGTGTCTATTGGGTTGACACGGATCGAGACTAGGATTTGTCACTCCGTATGACGGAAAGGTATCTCTGGGCCCACTCGGTAATGCATCATCATAATGAGCTCAAGGTGACCAAGGTGTTGGCCACGAGATCATGCATTACGGTACGAGTAAAGTGACTTGCCGGTAACGAGACTGAACAAGGTATTGGGTTACCGACGATCGAGTCTCGGGCAAGTAACGTACCGATTGACAAAGGGAATTGCATACGGGATTTGATCGAATCCTCGACATCGTGGTTCAACCGATGAAATCATCGAGGAGCATGTGGGAGCCAACATGGGTATCCAGATCCCGCTGTTGGTTATTGCCCGAGAGTCGTCTCGGTCATGTCTGCGTGTCTCCCGAACCCGTAGGGTCTACACACTTAAGGTTCGGTGACGCTAGGGTTGTATGAATATGAGTATGCAGCATACCGAATGTTGTTCGGAGTCCCGGATGAGATCCCGGACGTCACGAGGAGTTTCGGAATGGTCCGGAGGTAAAGAATAATATATAGGAAGTGGTATTTCGGCCATCGGGAAAGTTTTGGGGTCTCCCGGTAATGTACCGGGACCACCGGAAGGGTCCCGGGGGTCCACCGGGTGGGGCCACCCATCCCGGAGGGCCCCATGGGCTGACGTGGGAGGGTAGCCAGCCCATAGTGGGCTGGTGCACCCCCCTAGGCCCACCCCCTGCGCCTAGGGTTGAAACCCTAGGGGGGGGGGCGCACCACATGCCTTGGGGGGCACTCCTCCCCCCTTGGCCGCCGCCCCCTTGGGAGATCCAATCTCCCAGGGCCGGCGCCCCCCCTGGGGGCCTATATAAAGGAGGGCAAGGGGGAGGGCAGCCGCACCCTTGTGCTTGGCGCCTCCCTCCCCCTGCTACACCTCGTCCTCCTCCCGTAGTCGCTTGGCGAAGCCCTGCTGGAGTTCTGCTGCATCCACCACCACGCCGTCGTGCTGCTGGATCATCATCAACCTCTCCTTCCCCCTTGCTGGATCAAGAAGGAGGAGATGTCTACCGTCCTGTACGTGTGTTGAACGCGGAGGTGTTGTCCGTTCAGCACTTGGACATCGGTGATCTGAATCACGTCGAGTACGACTCCATCATCACCATCCCCTTGCAAGCTTCCGCACGCAATCTACAAGTGGTATGTAGATGCAAACTCACTCCCTTGACTCGTTGCTTAGATGAACTCATAGATGGATCTTGGTGAAACCGTATGAATTTTTTTAATTTTCTACAACGTTCCCCAACAGGATCCCCCTGTCAGAGTCCTCGTGAAGGTGTGAATTCCTCAAGCTTCTTTCCATTGAACATTACCGAAAACTTAACTGAACATACCATTCTCATAACTGAGTTGACCCAAGCAGGCGCAAAACCCAGTTTAGCCATGATAGCACGGAGGTAGTCCCATTCCAGACGGTCATAGGCCTTCATCATATCAAGTTTAAGAGCACAAAACCCATTCCTCTTTGATCCATTCCTCTTCATAAAATTTAAACACTCATACGCGGAGATGATGTTATACGTGATCAGCCTTCCCGCTACAAAGGTCGATTGCTCCTTCGATATGATCATAGGAAGAATAGACTTGAGCCTGTTTGCCATAACTTTCGATGCAATCTTGTAGAGTACATTACATAGACTTATCGGACGGAATTGTGACAAAAGTGTGGGATTTGTTACCTTGGGAATCAGGACTATGAGAGTATCATTCAACTCCTTCACTTCTTCCTTCCCTCTCAAGATTTTCAGAATGATAGCAGATACTTCATCCCCACAGAACTCCCAGTGTCTCTGAAAAAATTGCGCCGGGAACCCATCAGATCCTGGAGCTTTTGTAGGAGCCATCTGAAACATCGCCGTTTTGATTTCCTCTCTGCTATACTCGGTCAGCAACCGCTGGTTCATCTCGTGAGTGACTTTGCGGGGAACGACGTCAATCACTTTATGCATGTTCGTTGTTCCCTCAGACGTGAACAGGTTTTTGTAGAAGGCCGTGACCATAGTCTCCATCTCTGCTACATCTTCTACTGAAGTACCATCATGTTTTAGCAGACACTTTATCTTATTCTTAAGGCGCCGCCTACTTGCCCGTAGGTGAAAGAACTTGGTGTTCTTATCACCCGCCGCCAACCATGTTATACGCGATCTCTGACGCCACATGATCTCCTCTCTGTGATAGAGTTCAATCAACCTATCTTTAACTTTCTCTTCCTGACGAGTAGGAGCTATCCTCGCCGGGTCTGCACGCATGCTCTCTAGCTGAATCTTTAGAGATCTGATCTCTTCCTTCACACTTCCAAAAGTAGTCCGGTCCCAATGTTTCAGATTTGTTGACAACGTTTTAATTTTTGCACACAACTCCGCAACCGTGGTTGCACCTGGGCCTTGCCAGTGTTGTTCAATGGTCGCCTGAAAACCCTCATGAGATTCCCACATCATCTCGTATATGAAGGGTCTAGCTTGCCGTGGTTGATCATCTGCCGGTGAGAGCTGTAGCAAAATGGGTATGTGATCTGATGTAGTGGCAGATTTATGAGACAAAACGGCTCTTGGATACATGCTGGACCATGATGGAGTGGCGAGTGCCCTATCGAGGCGCACTCGTGTATATGTCCCTCCGGCTACTCTCTTCTCAAAAGTCCAGTTGTTCCCCGAGAACCCTAGATCGAGGCGCACTCGTGTATATGCACCTTTTTTTTTTTGAGGAGGGGGAATAGCATTACATCTGGGCTGAAGGTACCGGCCCATTACGATCAAGACGACAAACACATTTCCGCTCTTCTCATTTTTCTCCCCCTCTTTTCCTCCTCCCCTCCGCCTCCATATATCTCCACCTGACCGGCGACTGCTAAACCCTAGCTCGTTCCCCTTCTAGCCTTAAACCTTCTTCCCCCATCTCACGAAAAAGGGCAACATCTAGGCGGCGGCGGCGGGCGGTGATCATGGCGGAGCTGAAGCGGCTGTCGGAGAGCCGCGACCTAACCCGCATCGAGCGGATAGGCGCGCACTCCCACATCCGGGGGCTGGGGCTGGACTCCTCCATCGAGGCCCGCGATGCCTCGGAGGGGATGGTCGGCCAGCTCCCCGCGCGCCGCGCCGCTGGACTCATCCTCCAGCTCATCCGCCAGGGGAAGATCGCCGGCCGCGCCGTCCTCCTCGCAGGGCAGCCGGGGACCGGCAAGACCGCCCTCGCCATGGGCATCGCCAAGTCGCTCGGCGCCGAGACGCCCTTCGCCTCCGTCGCTGCCTCCGAGCTCTTCTCCCTCGACCTCTCCAAGACCGAGGCGCTCACCCAGGCGTTCCGCCGCGCCATTGGCGTTCGCATCAAGGAGGAAGCGGAGATCATCGAGGGCGAGGTCGTTGAGATCTCAATCGACCGCCCTGCCTCCGCCGGTAGCTCGGGCATACCTTCAGGTGCTACCGCTGCCGGCAAGACTGGAAGGCTCACGCTGAAGACTACGGACATGGAGACGGTGTATGAGCTGGGTGGGAAGATGATTGAGGCCCTGGGGAAGGAGAAGGTACAGAGCGGGGATGTGATTGCGCTCGACAAGGCCTCCGGGAAGGTTACCAAGCTTGGCCGCTCCATCGGGAGGTCACGGGATTATGATGCCGTTGGTGCGCACACCAAGTTTGTCAAGTGCCCTGAAGGAGAGCTCCAGAAGCGCAAGGAGGTTATGCACTGCGTTACCTTACATGAGATTGATGTCATCAATAGCAGGTAACTCCACACCCCCTTCGCAGAAATTCGTCATAGTTAGAGAATTGGGGTCAAATATAAAGTGTGTGCACATACAATTAAGCCACTTGTCTTACCTGTAGAAATTCGACAGGAATTTGCATTGAACCTCAACAATTAGTAGCTAGAAATCTCGAAGGGCGCTTGGTTTTGCTCATTACTGCCCAGGAAAACACTTGCTAGTCAAACGTCTCCCTAAAGGATTATATATACATTTAGGTATAAAGGATTTTATAAGGATAAATATCGGTGACTGAACTATTTTTGTATTGTTTAAAAATATCTGCACAAATGACTACTTGTACTGTTTGCACTCGCTTAGCAAAGTATGTCCTGTAACCCTATGTCAAAGATTGCCTTGCCTTATACTCCCTCCATAAAGAAATATAAGAGCGTTTAGATCACCTAGCTGCTAGTTACTCGAGCTAGTTTTGCTCTGAGCTTTAATTTGGAACAAATTCGAGCAGAGACTTCTGATTAATGCATTCAATTCAAAATTGTAGGCATATTACATGGAATGCATGACATAACCAAATTGGATATAGAAATTGTAATCAGTTTTCACGTCTTCATGTGCAACAGTATTTTACTCCCTCCGCACTAAAATATAACACATTTCTGCAGTTTAAATTAAACTACAAAAACGTCTTATATTTTGATAGAGGTAGTAGTATAAACCACATTTTCATGTTTGTCTCACCATTTTGGTTGAATGTTAAAACAAGTTGCTGATCAGCTAATTGTTATTTTCAATCTACAAGGTCACAGTCCTGATGTGCTATTGGTTTCAGGGAATCATTCCTGACATTAGATTCTACGCAATTAAGATCCTGCAACCAATATCCACTGCCTATGAAACACCAATCCTGTTAACAATTGTTAAATATAATAGAGTTATGCTGGTAATTCAAAGGTGCAGTTGAGGGTGTGTACCAGTTTTATCATGCCATAAGATTAGCTGATACCTTTGAAAAGGTGGTCTCCTTGAATAGCATCTGGTCTTGGATGCACAAACTGGTATCTGTTATGCTTTTTGGTTCATAGAGAAATACATAGTGCTTTCTTATCCAGTAGGATCCTTGCACTCTTACCAAAGAAATGATGTGGAAAATCTTGCAGCATCCAGTTTGTTACAGGGGTGCTCATGTTAAGAAACATGGTGCAATGACCATAAGTCAATCCTATTGATACAATTTAGATGATACATGTGTCAAGGAAATAGAAGCTGTTCTCAAAGATGCATATCTTGCACCCATACATTCTGCAGATATCTGCAAGCGATATTTATGCTGTTATTACCTGAAGGTCTTCTCTGTGAAACTATTGACGTTGTTCTATGCTTCTCTTAGATGATACTGCTTCTTTGGATAGTTTTGAACCTTTTCAAACTTCTCTTACAATCCTGTTTATACCAGCAAAGTTTTCTTTTCCCCCTTCCCATCCTTGATCATGTCACCTGATACAAAAGAGTATTTTGTTTTATATTCATATTTGAGTGTAGTTCACTTTAGGAATTTAAATGCTCAACCAACTTATTTTTGTTATCTTTTTATTTCTGTTCAGGACACAAGGCTTCCTTGCACTTTTCACTGGTGACACTGGTGAGATCCGTGCAGAGGTTAGGGAGCAGATCGATACAAAAGTTGCCGAGTGGAGAGAGGAAGGAAAGGCTGAGATTGTCCCTGGCGTTCTGTTTATCGATGAAGTCCACATGCTAGACATTGAATGCTTCTCCTTCCTGAACCGTGCTCTGGAGAATGACATGGCTCCGATCCTCGTTATTGCGACGAATCGAGGCATTACAACCATACGTGGGACCAACTACCGATCACCACATGGTATACCGTCGGATTTCCTCGACCGCCTCTTGATCATCACAACACAACCATACACGGCGGAGGAGATCCGGAAGATCTTAGACATCAGGTGTGAGGAAGAAGACGTTGAAATGTCTGCTGAGGGCAAGGATCTGCTGACAAAGATTGGCACTGAGACTTCCCTCAGGTACGCGATCCAGCTGATCACTTCGGCCGGCTTGGCTTGCCAGAAGCGCAAGGGCAAGGTCGTGGAGATGGAGGACATAAGCCGGGTGTACCACCTGTTTCTGGACGTGAAGAGATCGACGCAGTTCTTGATCGACAGCCAGAGCGACTACATGTTCAGTGAAGTGCAAGGGGATTCCGATGGGGATGACGCCATGCAGTCCTAGACGGAGAATTTTGCAATGTAACCGGGGTTGGTTTGTATGGCTCGTGTATCTTGGATACTTGTTTCTCGTTTAGATTAGTTGTTGAGCGTGAGATGTTACCTGACAAGCACACTTGATGGGTGCAGTGATCTATGTTAACGGCTGTAACCGGTGACTCACAATTGAGTGTATCCTTCGTCTCAGGCTCGTTCGTTCAGTTCTTTTTCAGACTCGTGTCATCAATTTATATGTCGTTTCTAATCAATGCTATTCTTTGGGGGAAAAGGTGCACACCAGTTACGGATTAAGCTGCAGTTAGAACGGCCGTGCAGCAACCAACATGTGTCCTTGGAAGGAGTAAAAAGTGTCTCAAACCGTAGTGTTGTGCCCTAAAACGTGTCTCAAAACCGTAGTAGGGTGCCCTAAAAAGTGTCTCAGAACCGTAGTAGGTGCCCCTCACATGCTACTGGCCGCGAATTGTCTGATACTTCCTCCGTTTCTAAATATTTGTCTTTTTAGAGTTTCAAATGGACTACAACATATGATGTATATAGACATATTTTAGAATGCAGATTCACTTATTTTGCTCCGTACGTAGTCACTTATTCAAAACTCTAGAAAGACAAATACTCTAGGGAGTATTTAGGAATGGAGGGAGTATGAATCATGGAAGCAAAGTACAGTAGCTTAGGAATAGGATTTGATCACATCTGCCCAAGATGAAATGAAACCTTTCTGCTGCGGACGGACGATTCTGAAGCGGGGACAATACTCAATTGGACGCGTCTTCTAGAGGCAGACACACACACACACACACGCACCACGCCACCGCATAGCGCAAGCCGATTTCGCAAGCCGCGCGGCGCGGCGCGCGGGGTCACGGGGACCGGGGCGATCGATCGATCATTGAGAGGCCGCCACGGCCGGCCCGGGCCGCGCCCCTCGCCCGCGTGCGCCCCCGCGCTCGGGGCGACGTGGTTCCGTGGGGCCCTCGTCCTTCTCGGGAGCCGGGACGTTGGACAGCACGATCAAAGGAAACCGTCCTCGCTTCCCCCCGTTCCCCACTTCCTTCCCCTCATCCCCCTTCCCCCAC
>NC_057798.1:217129204-217155124 GCF_018294505.1 Triticum aestivum | reverse complement strand
CGATCGCTCCCCGCCGCCGGCGCCATGGAGTCCAGCGACCCCAGCTCCGCCGCAGGTACGCGCCGCCCCCCTCTCCGCGGCCTCATCCAACTGGATTGCTGCCCGGGACAGCTCGATCGCCCGTCCACCCCGGACCCGGACCCCCCGCGCCCATTTCCTTCTCCGTTTGCTTCAGCTGCTTCGCGCGTGGAGCTGCCGTAGGATTATTGAGTGCTGGTGTTGCTCGGTCCGCATGGTGTTCGTGTGTCTGCGGCGGTGGCGAGGCTGAAATCTACCGCGCACGAGCTGAGCCTGCGTTGTGCCGCTGCAATGTGCCGAGTTTGCTCGCTATTACTCTCAGTTATCGAATAGGCCACTGAATTGTGAATGGAGCATGATTAGGTATATATCAGCATTACAATGGCAAGTTTGGTTCTGACCTGATCACCGAGCACAACTTGGGTGGAGGTGTTGTAGCTAGTGTCGATTTCGATACATAAATAAATCAGATGAGATTGGTCATTGGCCTGACCCCATTCTGTTCTCACTTCTGAGCTTAAGAGAGTGTACCTGTTCAGTTTAGTGATCACCTGAAAACCAAATCCAGACACGCATCTGATGGATCACACGTAGTTAAAACCAAGCTTGCAAGCTAAGAAATGAATCATGTAAGGCATCATCCCACCGAGTGATGAATGCATAAAAGGCCTACCTGTTTTGCCCTTTCTCCCAGCTTACTGAATTCTTAGGCACCCACTCCATGCGAGCTTAAGGATGCTCACCTATATCTGATATCCTGGTTATCTGCGTACTACTGAATTTGGACTTGTTGTAGAACTGCGATTAATCTATGCATCCATATTTATCAGGCACTTTGGGTTTAGGTTCAGATAATGTTAGGAGATGGTATCCGATGATTCACATAACTGGCGGTTTGCCTTTATTCCCAGCTCTTATATAGCAACGTAAGATTTGCCTAATATCCTACTTGTAAGTTGTAACCCAGGAAATATGATTTAGTTGAATAATGCATGTGCACTGTGATGAAGATATTGAAGTTGCATCAGGGAAAAGGCACAGTATTTAAAAGTTTACATAGTTTATGCATAACTAGCACACTCAATGTTTTCTCGGTCTGTTTGTTGTGAAATACAGGTATCCGAGCCTCGTATAACAACTGTTTGCATAAGTTCAGTGCATAATATGTCACAACTGGAACTGACTTTTACATATAAGAACTAGTGATTGATAACTATTCTTTTGTGTATATTGGGATTTTTACTTTTATCAGCAATGAAGGAAACTTTGAAGCTTAAATTCTGGTTATGTAGCCTGATCACAGATATTTTTGTTCATATGACAGTAAGTAAGACACAAGAAATATCTGTACCACCTGTGGAGGGTGTAGCTGGAGGAGGCACTAGTTATGGCTGGGTGGATGGAGGCTTACAGGGGTCGCATCTAGGTTCTAGTGTAATTGACCCTACTAAGGTGCACTCGGCAGATCTTTTGCATGTGTGGTCTATGCCCAGCACAGCAAATGTTAGCCAACAAGAAGCACCTCGACCTCTGGAACATGTAAGTTGTACTTAATTTTATTAGCACTGCTAGAAGAACATATAATCTATTGCTTCACAGCACTATGCAGAATGTTCTAGTGGCGTGCCATATTTCTGTTCCTTCTGATCATTTTTCTTCTTTCGACTGTAACTTGGGACATGTTGTTGTTCACCAATCCTACTGCTTTATGATCTGGTACTGCTCTGTTACTATTAGGTTCCTCATATTTTATTATCTTCCTTCCAAAATCCCTTCAGGTTAACCTTTTGGCAGCAAGAAATGAAAGGGAAAGTTTTCAAATCGCGTTACGCCCAAAAGTTTCATGGGCCAGTTCAGGTATTGCAGGGCCTGTGCAGATTCAGTGCACTGACCTATGCTCATCCTCTGGAGGCAGGTTTGTTTGTTTAAATTTCGAATTCATTCAGTGGCTAACCAAGATGTGTACATTCTACTTTGGATGATTATAACAATGCTGTATCAGGTTAGTGGTTGGTCAATCTATAACGTTGCGACGTGTGGTGCCTATATTAGGTGTACCAGATGCCCTTGTGCCTATCGATCCTTCGAGTCCGCAAATAAACCTACTTCCTGGGTACTGCTTCTGTGCTTTAGGTAGCCACATGATTGAAATATTTGTCTTCATTTTTTTAATAATTGCTAGTTGCTTTTGTTGTACAGGGAAACAACTGCAGTATGGGTCTCACTAAATGTTCCTTGTGGGCAAGAGCCTGGTCTATATGAAGGAGAAATATGTATTACTGCTGTGAGGACAGACTCAGAGTAAGCTTAAATTGGCTACTTATTTGGTGATGTACTTATGTCACAAATGGTAGTATAATCTGATTTAATTGCTTGGAGAAAAACACGAGGACAAATTCTAACCACTTACGCAAGTGACCAAATGGCATACTGGAGCGAGATATCAATACGAGAAGACGTATAATGATATAAAGTATTGGAAATAATTTGTTTTACTGTAGGGTCATATTCTCTTTAGTATATATTGTCGGTGGAAAATCCAGCCATTAGAACTTGATATGAGTTTCTATAGTTGCGTCTTGTAAAAACCAAGACATTGTTTTCTGTTTGTTCCAAGTTTTTGAACTTTCCATGGACTTGCATTATCATGATCCCATATGAAGTGCTAATTTGAAACCTAGTGTGAGTTCACGAGTCTGATTTACTTATATGCTTCCAATAATGTTAGTAAATTGGATGGGGCTCAGTTCATGAAATAAGCAAACATCTTTACAAATAGTTCTTATTCATCCTGAAGCTAGAATTCTGAACTTAGGTCTCAGATGCGGGTATTGGATGTGTTCCAATCTGATGCTTGCAGGTGGTAACGTGTGTCCAGATGATATTTAGCCTGGAATTGTAGCCACATATGCATCTATGTGCTGTTAGTTGTTCATCATTTGAGTTATTAACTGTTATTTTTTTGCTATGTATGTGGCAGTTCCAAGGCAGACTCGTTACCAAAATCTGAGAGATACCAGCTGTATAAAGAATTAAAGACTTGTCTTGATATCACTGAATCCAGAGACCACTCGTCGTCAGAGGAAATGGTATTTTATCTGTCAATAACACTAAACATACTAGCATATAATTCCTTTCCTTACAGTGCTATAACATGTAGATACTAAGACTATCATCAACTTCAACCACACTGAGGAGGATGCTAGTACTTCCAGCATTCCAGGACTGCCATGAGAATAATGGATTAGGAGACATGATGGATGAAGATGTTATGAACAATGTTGCTGTTCGTGTCAAGTTAAGCCTGACTGTGTGGGATTTCACTCTCCCACTGACACCTTCCTTACCTGCTGTTTTTGGTGTATCCTGGCAATATTCTCCTTTAGTATGTACTCCCTCCGTCCGAAAAAGCTTGTCCCAAACTTGTCCCTCAAATGGATGTATCTAGCACTAACTTGATGCTAGATACATTCATTTGAGGGACAAGTTTCCGGACGGAGGGAGTAGTAACGTTCTGACATATTATGATATGAGGAATTACATATGCCTTCTTTGTGGTGCAAGACACATTCAATTTGCAGACTTGCAGTTGAGAATTTATGTTTGAGTTGTCTATGTAGGTATTGCAGCTATCATCTTTTTGCATTTGAATTGTATTTGTATGCATTCGTTGTCCTTTAACTATATTAGATATCTGAAACTGTCATTGAAGACCGCTTTTGTTTGGAGCATGGCACCAAAGGGTGGTATGATGCACTGGATCATCACTTCAGGTGGCTCCTCCAGTACAGAATCAGCCCATTTTTCTGCAGATGGGGCGATAGCATGCGTATTCTTGCGTACACATGCCCCTGGCCTGGTAATGCATCTATTTCTAAAAAAAAGAGTGTGCTGCTTTATGTAAATTTATTCCCAGATGTGATTTTCCAACTTTGTGTTTGTTCTTTTAGCTGATCATCCAAAGGCTAATGAATATTACTCTGATCCAAGACTCGCAGCATATGCTGTACCGTACGCGCCTATTCTGTCATGGTAATGCTAGAATTTCTACTAAATTTCATATCAGCTTGTTTACTTCTCTTCTATTAATTTCGTTCCTTTGTTGATGCACAACAGTACCGATGCAGCAAAAAATTCTCTGCGAAGAGAGGTTGAAATCTTGAAAACAGAGGCTCATTGGTCAAAAGCTTACTTCTACTTGTGGGATGAGGTGCATGATTTTACTTCTATTCTATATCGAGTCCATAAAGAGATATCTGAAGGACTGGAGTATCACCAAAGAACTAGCCATGGACAGGGGTGTGTGGAAGCTTGCTATCCATGTGCCAGAACCATGAGTTGGTGGCGAGATCTTATGGGTTTCACCTCTAGCCTACCCCAACTTGTTTGGGACTAAAGGCTTTGTTGTTGTTGTTGTTATATTGAGTGACATGGTTCTACAACACAAAGTTCAAGCGTTGCTATGCTTATATTGCGTAGTGTGATGTCACATAGTTCTCAAATCCCATTAGGTCCTGCCTAGTTCTATGCAGTTGGAACGATAATATAGTTATGAGTTATGACTAACAGCAATTAATGAACCATGCCAGGCTTAAACGTCGTAAATAGAAAGATATAACTCATGAATCCATAGGCAGCTCATAAATCCCTAGGCGAATTTCCCAAATTGCCCTATCAAACCTGTGAATTCCCTGTATTTGTTACTCATATTACATGCTTGAGATGTTATCGAGGGTATCTTCGTCCCTAATTGCGTTTGCATTAGTTGTCAGTATTGTGAAACACAGGGTAGTTAATAGTCAATGCTATCTAAGCATTTTTTGTTTAATTTGTATGACTGCAACTGCTTTGGTATGTAATGATGATGCCAATGCAACATGTCAAAGAACACTAGTGCTCAGTACACACTGCTACATGCAACTGCTGACTAGGACCAGCTGACTGTTGAGCTAATCCTTCCTTAATTGGTTTGAAGGGTAGATCCCAACTTCATTTAGCCAACTAAATCGCTTCTATGCTCCTAGGATATCCTGATTCTTGAGAAAAACTGTATATTGACTGTTTGTTCTATGTGAGTTGTGAGTGTAGCTTCGACCTTCTATGTGCTAGCAGCTGATGGTTGCACCTCAGCATCTTGCACCTTGGCAATATATTCTGGTGCAAACCATGAGGTAATACATACAGCTACGCTACTCAAACCTTTTGGGTGTGAGCACCAAATCAACATAAAAAGAGAATCAGGAAATAAGGTTTTGAAGGTAGGTTCCAACTTAGCATAGCTTCATTCAATGGGTTCATTCTTTTTGCGTGAAAAACTGTAATCCCTGACAATCTAGGAGTTGAAATAAAGTAGGAAAGAACAAGACAAAAGTTTATTTCTAGCAAACTTCTACATTTTATTTCCTCAACTCGCTTGAGTTTCCATTAAAATTGTGAAGGGTCATGCAATAATTCATGAAGCATCTCTTTCTTGTGGGTCCATTTTAATCTGGTGCTGAAACTAAAATGGATTGCAGTATTGCACTTATACACTCTGGTGCTATGCATGTGCTTAAGTCCTTGAGTGCCAAACCAGTTTAACTCTATGCTGATGCGTCAAACCACATCAACTCATGTATATGGCCCACCTGTTCTTTTCATCGAAAAGAGATGCATATGATCATCTTACAATTTGTTCTTGTTTTTTCAGCCATTGAATATGGAGCAGTACGAAGTGATTCGCAACATCTCTAACGAGTTAAGGACATACACACCTGATGTGCGTATTTTAACAACTTATTATGCTGGTCAGTATACTTCCATACTTGGACTCATATACGACAAAACATAAAGCTCTTCTTGTGATGTACTCCCTCCGTCCCATAATGTAAGACGTTTTTTGGCACTACACTAGTGTCAAAAAACGTCTTATATTATGGGACTGAGGGAGTACACTTGTGTAAAAAACACTACTTATTTGGATCCGAAATGAATATGTATGTATTTGTGTCGAGACTATTAAGAGATCATTGTACTGAGGTAGATATATAGTCTAAGTTACTTAATCAGCTTAGCAAACATGCTAGAAAACAATTCGGTAATAAGGTACTGCTGTATATTGTTTAGTGCTCAATATGATGGGGGAATGTAGAGAAGCATACTGAAGCAAAAAAGGGAGGTGAAACTGGACGTTTGTGGCAAAATGAATCAAACATGGGGTTGAATAATTACAATTCTCTTGGGTGCCATCTTGAAGTTTGAGATGTTCCAAGTTCCAACTAGTTTAATCACTGTTGAGATTTGATGTACCATAGAATTATCTATTTATTTATTTTGTTTATTGCTAAGCTACTGTGCTTGCTTTGTATATGTTCTCTTAAATGAACATCTGATTACTTGCGACTCATGAGTAAAATATTTCTGTTACCCAGCCTGATATTAGGTTTTATGGGCATTTAGATAATGATTATATGGAAGTTGGCACTTGGGAAGCCTTAAGTTTCTTTAGCATATACTCTATGCCATTTCTTCTTACAATTTGAATGGCTAATGTAGGTCCAAGTGGTTCTGAACTGGCTCCTTCTACCTTTGAGGCTTTTGCGAAAGTTCCAAATGTTCTACGTCCGCATACACAAATCTTTTGCACTAGGTATGCATTGTTGGGCACTTGTGTGTTTATTCTGGATTTCTAGTCTGCAAAAACTGGAGCATCTGATGTCATACTGATTTGGCATGATATGGACTTGCTTTTCCAGCTATGTGGATATGAAACCAGATCTATTTCAGTTTCCTATATAGCATCTATACTAATGCAACAATATTTGACAATAATCGATTCACGATGTTTGGCTCTAAACACAAAACGTGTAAGGTTCAGAACATTAAAGTGTTATTTGGTTACCTATATCTTGAATTGTCTTTTCATACCAATCCCGAGCCTATTTGTGGAGTGCACAGGGTTTAGAAAGTTAGTGGTAGTTATGTTAACAAAAGTGGACCAAACAATATGAAGTTATCAATGCCGTGTTTGAGATAAATTTTGTACTGACATGGGATTGACAATTTGATGAAACTGAGAGCGCTTGTACATGTTGAGGATGTGTGAGATATGTGATAGTTAGTCCAGTATAAGTATTGGTGGCTTGGTGCGAACTAATGTAAGTGTCATGCATTGTTCAATTTTGGACTTGCTAACAAAATGCATACCTACAGGACTGAAGAATCATTTCCATCACTGATTGTTTTTTCTTATACAGCGAATGGGTTCTTGGCACAAGAGAGGACTTAGTGAAGGATATTATTGCCGAACTACGACCTGACCTTGGTGAAGTAATTACAGTTTCTGTGTTTCTATTTCGTTTCATTTGTGCCATTTTCATTTTACAGTTTCTTTACAAGTTTACAGCCAGGAGGATGATCCTTACGTTATCTTAAAAAGACATTATTTTTAATGCTTTGATATTCTACTTCAAATTCTAGGAAGCGTGTTCCATGCTTAAGGGTCTCATGAAGTTACAGCATTGTCTTCTGACAACATTGTTCTGATCTATTGGTATATTTCATCAGAAGTATAATTAAAGTTGTTGGGTGACAGTATGCCAGCTTGCGTGGGTTTATGCCATATTTTCTTATATTTTCATAAAGTATAAAAAAATGTTTATGAGTCATATAAACTTTATGAAAATATGGCGTGTATATTCCTTAACATTTTCTTTTACGAGTAGTGTTTCTATGGACAATGTGAGCCCAGTAACTGCATTTGCATACATTCCTGTGTACCATCCTTCTGCTATTCTTAGTTCTCGTTCATTAATTTGTCTGATGCTATAGACTGGGTGTTTTTATTGACTCATAATGGAGCATCAAGCGGATACAAACACAATGAGCGACACCTGGCCTCTGCATAGCTAGGATGCACATAACCACCACCAACACACAAAAAAAACTCACGCTGGCAGAAAGCAAAGTCCTACATGACTGAAGCTCTGCCTTGGCGGAGGAAGAAGAAAAAACGATCAAACAGCGATAGACTATTTACAACAAGACCATCGACACCGACTATCTCTTGACAACACAAGGAGGGAACGACACACAAGTGCCGTCATCGCCGGATCCAACCCTCGAAGCCAAATCATGGGTTTGCACCCTGAAGTTCATGTCCGAGCAAACTCCAAGCAATTCCATCAACATGGTAATGGCGTAAAAACGCTGCCATTGCCAGGTATAACCAAGTAGGGTCAGACCTAAGGTTTTCACCCCGGAGCTCGAGACCGGCTGCTCGAGAAGCACCACCATGTCAAAGTCATCATCTGTTGTCTCCTCCACTTTCCTCGATCCCAACAGCAGCAACACTATCCCACCGTCGCACACGCGACAAAATCGGATGTTGGAGGATTTTCAGTAGCACTGCCAAAATCTCAATTTCGGGACGCTTCGCTGGCGCCGCACCATCCTCACAAGTGGCAGCACTGGTGGTGCTCTGAGGCCAAAAATTGAAATAGCTCCTCAACTAATGTTGGGTTCTTTTGTCAAATCCCTCTCTTTTCAATGATGCAGTGAAAAATTTCTCGTGTGTTGCCAATGCAGTCAGAGGTTCAGACCTTTCTATACAAGTTTAATGATATGGTTGAGTACTATTGGCATCTGTATTTTAGGCTGTTTGATCACCAATCGGCATGAAGCCTACTGTTTTAACTACGAACCACCTCAAGTTTCATAGTCAACTACCTTCAAAAAACTGTCTTGGTCAATGGCATTTTCTATGGCTCTCTCATATAGACTTATAGAGTGGTTTTATTATTTATGATTTTTTCTCTCAGATATGCAACGTTTTTAAGTTCGTGACCTTTATCTTGATGAAACCATCTTAATCGTATGTAGGAGTGGTGGACATATGTTTGTATGGGGCCTTCTGATCCTCAACCAAATTGGCACCTTGGGATGCGCGGAACCCAGCATCGGGCAGTGATGTGGAGAGCATGGAAGGAGGGTGGCACAGGATTTCTTTACTGGGGTACCAACTGCTACGAGAAGGCTATGATTCCAAGTGCCGAGGTATGCTATACATTGGAAAACCTCTTGATACAGTGGGGTGACATCAATCTATGAAGGGTGTGATCATTTTTTACAGTAGAATTTGTGTAAAAGTTGCCTGCTAGTTTTTGTTCGCGGTGACATGTGGGGTGTAAGTTTGAAAATCCCCCTGGTTCAAGTACCAAACCCTTGTTCAAGCACCGAACAGACAAAAAAATCCCAAGTATTTTTTGGAGGTTGTTCCTAACCCATCAAATATCTCTTCAAAAGTTCCATTAGATTCATTTTGTGTTGGGAGATATGTCTGGCATGTTATAGGTTAAAAAATGTTTGTGTTGCATTGTAAGCAAGAAAACATGATTTAGGATGCTTGTTTGCTCATGGAAGTTTCAAGTTCACATTCATTTTTTGTTGGTAAACATGGAGGTAGTTGGCTTGCATGAAATATGATTGTGATTAGTTGCATATATCTTCAGCACTGTCCCATTTTATGTTCCCATCTATGAACTTGATTCGCAATAATTAAAATTTATTGTATTTGGTGCTCATATTTTAAAATTTTATGGTATTTTCAAGAAATATTACCTGTACATGGGTTTGAATGTTGAACTTATATGCATACAGCATGTTTTGCTATTGAGTAACAAGTAGTCCCTCTTTAAAGAAATATAAGAGTGTTTAGATCATTAAAGTAGTGACCTAAACGCTCTTATATTTCTTTACGGAGGGAGTATAAATGTGTAAGAAAGTGATAAGATAGTTTTCTTACTAAATTAAGACTAGAAGTCTAATAGATATGTATCTAGTAACTCTTATTTTAGTGCATCTGTGGATGGGTTGTCTTATGTTCTACTCCCTACATTTAATCTTAAACTGAACTTTCAGCATCTGTATTGTTACATGATTTAGTGCTTTAAATATGCCATTTCCTGTTAATTCAGGTATCTGACATCGTTATTCCGACTTCAATGTTTATTTTGCATTTCAAATTTAGACTGTTTTTGTTTACTTGGTATATTATGTTTAATCTTATTCTCAAACTTGTGTGTTTGTAGATCTGTTTCCGACGCGGCCTTCCTCCAGGCGATGGGGTTCTGTTTTACCCTGGCGAGGTGTTTTCTTCATCAAAGGAACCAGTTGCGTCCCTGAGGCTTGAACGCATTCTCAGTGGCATGCAGGTGATACTTTCTGTTTTTGTTTTTTGAAATGCTACTCCCGCCGTTCACTATTATAAGATGTTTTAACTTTTTTCTGATTCAGATGTATATAGACGCATTTTAGTGTGTTTGTTCACTCGTTTCAGTCGGTAGGTAGTCCATACTGAAATATCCGGAACATCTTATATTTAGAGCGGCGGGAGTAGTTCATTTTTTGTCCTATTTCACCAGTTCACCTTACCTTTTGTTTGGTACAACTGTTGGCTTAGATTGGTTACATAACCAAATGAATTCTTCCAGCCTTTCACTTTAAACCAATTTCCAGTAGAGAACTGTGAGCTGACTGAAACTTAGCTAACAGTTGATTTCTGGATTTTGTAACGCAGGACATTGAATACTTGAACCTTTACTCCTCAAAGTACGGCAGGGAGGAGGCCTTGGCCCTCCTGGAGAAGGCTGGCGCGTATCTTGGCCCGGATCGCTATGCACATGATCATGGGCCAGTTGATGTGATGCGCGGTGAGGTATACCGCACCTGCAGATCTTAGGGCAGCCATGCATACCTGTCGTTCTTTCTTTCTTCCATTGCACCATATCTGTTGTTGTATGTGGCTTATTACACTGTATTAGCCCACTGAAACTCGCTAAATACTTTTGAGCAAACTCGTCAAAGCTAGTATAGTAATTGTAGATGCCTGTACTAAGTCAGTGACAATTAATATGGATGGGAGGGAGTAGTGGTAGTGTGGCCATCTGGGCCTTGTACATATACGGACGCTCTTTTTGAATCTTGTCTTTTTTTTTTCTGTTTGTGCTGCGCCTGCCATGATGAATCGTTTGTTGTCGAGGGTTGCATTTCAGTACCTGGAGAGTGGGGTGGGAGACAGAAACGATACCTGGAAAGAGTTTTTCGCCAAAAGCCCCAGGACACTTGAAGGGCCTAGTCAAATAAGGAATTGACTGGCCGACAACGCCAGGCTGCCTCCTTCACCACTGGTACGGACCCATATGTCTCAACGAATCCCCTTGTAAAGAAAATCTATCCCCAACGAATATCTCATCTGTCAGCTTTTGGCTACACTTGGCGACGCATCGAAAACCATTTCAAATGTTCTGGCAAAGGGCCGCCGACAGATGGGACCCAGCCCCACCAGTCCACCCAATCGTCCGAGCTGTTTTCTTATCCGGGCCCTTCACTCGCTCCGGCCTCTTCATGCCCGTCCCTGCCGCGTACCCTACCCTCCTCCACTATGTCCTACGGACACGCAACAGCATCACGGGCCACACACAGAGGCACCCCTCTCGAACCCGAAGTGCATTTTATTATTTGCCAAAAACCCGCGGCATCGATTCTCATCTCATTTCAACAAGTGACACAATGCCACAATGGTGCCCTGTCCCTCTCCAGTCTGGTAGCTCCATCACCTTGGCCCCCAGCGGCCAGAGCCATTCCAGGATCTAATGAACATGTATACGTTATTTGTGTTATCCTTTATTATTGCAGATTACCTTGTTGGGGAGGCTGGGGGGGTCCGCACAAGTGGACGGTCATTATCGCAGATCCATGATCATTCGAAAGATCTCCGACATCTCCATTGTCAATTAGCTCTTGCCTTGATCCAAACCGGCTGCACAAAGCTTTCTTTATTTAATTTAATTAAAAAGAGTCCGGAGAAAAGCTTCTTCTCACTACACTGCACTGCACACCGGTGCAACGCTTCTGTGCTTGCCACTTGGCTGATCTGCCTGTTGTTATCGGTCTACCCAGGTTAGATTATGTGATGTCTTTTCTACTTTCGAGTCGTAACCTCCTCCTGCCTTATTGCACTAGACTGTAGCCGCGAGATTCTTCCACTGGAGAGTGGAGACACCCGTGATGCTGTTGCCATTGACCAGATGCATCAGCATCGTCACACCAAACAACCGGCGCTATTGGTTCAAGGTATCTAGGCTGAATGAACAGCCGGCGCTAAGTACGAGTGGCAGTTTACCCAACGCCGTCCAGTCCTCTTTCACATGCCGGTTTCCTAGTTTTCGTTTTGGAGCATCCCAGAAAGAAACGACCCAGAAAACGGCGGCGCCCGTCTGGTCTTGCGGCGGGCTGGTGCCCATCTTACGCGACGGCCGGTGGCTGCACGGCGATTCTCCGATACTCTGGTGATCTCATGGAGCAACGACCCGGCCGTTCTCTCGTCTTGGAAAGGACTCGCACCGCGGCTCGCTCTTCTGCCCGGCTGATCGCAGTTTTGTTGAGATTCAGTTAGAGACGGTTGTCCTTGTCCGGCCTACCTGACGTCGACGCCGATCCCTGTGCGGTCTTGTATAGCTGTGACTTTGCCATTCATGCTCAGCTCGCCTGCAGGCTGCATCCGCATATCTCCGGACCGCACGAGATCATGATGGACGACCGGATCCTGGTGAAACTGAACCGAAAGAGCTAACCACACAAGGATGCTACGGTGGAACCATGGAAGAAGCACAAGGAAGGGATTACCAAGTGCTGTTCATGTGCAATTTTCACGCCACGGATAGTTTTGTAGCTGGATACCAGCGGCAGTGCGTGTTGGTCAATGATCAGTTGCTTGAGGTTTCTCTTGCGTGGAAACGACTTTTCACTTTCACCCAAGGGCCGGGGATGGGTTCCACCGGCGAATGGTTTCTTTTCGATTCCCCAGGACAGGAGGCTCCCCGTGAATGATTGAATTGTTGCGCATGGCTCGTTTGTCTCCAACTGCTTGGCCGTAGTGGCCAGCCTTTCCTTTTCGTCCGGGAGCTGATTATATTTTTGTGGAAGGTGTCTCCCGTTTATACTATATTTCAAATAGCGATTAGATACTAGCAGTACGGTTACAGTCACGGCCATGCGAAATTGTTTCTGCCTTTCGTTCTAATCTGGGGTGGCGATTGATGCACAGATTTACTCTCGGTTACCCGTTGGTTGGCTTTTAATAACAAATCTAGGGGCGCAGATGGAAGCCTTTCGTCCCCGTGGAACGGCGGTGCCGCACGGCGAGAGAGGAGCAGAAAAGATCTTTGGCGGAGAGAGAGGACCACGAGCAAACGGGGAACGTGTGACTGTGAGCGTGCGAGAGCTGGAAGCCTGGAACCCAGAAATAACAGATCGTTCAACAGTGCAAATAGACATGCATGGATCCAAATGGGAGGGTGTACACCTTGTACTGCTCGTTCCTTTTTTTTTTCCTGAACCGGAGGCAAAAGATTTGCCTCGTCCTTTAGAGGGTGTTACAAACGACACGGTTACATAAAGCCTCACTCTCCCAATATTATAGTTTACCTATAAGAGCATCTACAACCGGACTTGACAAATCCGACCCGTACGCGTCAGGGCACGCCCGCGGGCGCATCCGGACGAGCCCTCATATTTTTGTCCCGCCATCCATGTATCTCAAATCCGGACTCCCAAATCCATGCAAATACATGCACGTCGATAATACAAGCCAATGTCGCATGTAAATAGCAAATGTTGGTAGAATCATAGATAATGTTTATATAAAATTTATTTTAAGTGCCAAACTCAAGTATTGGCTCCTTGGTTGCCATTGTGCATCCACATGTGCTCCACAAGATCATTGAATAGTTGCATGTGCACCTGCTGATCTCGAAGATTCTGATGCATGTGCAAAAAGTTCATAAGCTGAGCCGCATCTTGATCTTCCGGAATTTCAACTTGTTCTTTAGGTGCTTCGAAATCACTACACCATCACCCTCATCCTCGACAATCATATTGTGCAGAATAACACAACATGTCATCAGCTGCCACAAAGCTTCTGATTCCCACATCATTGCAGCGCTCCACACAATTCCCCAACGAGCCTGAAGCACACCAAATGTCCTCTCCACATCCTTCATAGCCGCTTCATGCATTGTTGCAAAGTGGCTCGGTTTATTGTCATGCGGTTCAGATATGGTCTTCACAAACGCCGTCCACTGAGGATAGATACCATGGGTAAGATAGTATCCCATGTTGTACTCTCGGTCGTTGACGGTGTAGTTGCACGACGGCGATTTCCATTGCAAAGCCTCTTGAACACTGGAGATCATTGAAGCACATTGATGTCGTTGTGAGTACCCAGCATTCCAAAGAAAGCATGCCAAATCCATAAGTCATGTGATGCCACCGCTTCTAGTATGATGGTGGCCTCTCTGGTGTGACCTTGATACATTCTCCGCAAACCTTTGGGGCAGTTCTTCCATTGCGAATGCATGGAATCAATTGATCCGAGCATGCCTGGAAACCCCCTTGCCTCTCCAATAGCCAACAACTTCTCCGTGTCCTGCGCATTTGGTTCTCTGAGATACTCAGGTCCAAACACCACCACCACGACGCGGGAAAATTTGACAGTAGTCTTCAAGCACGTGCTCTCCCCGATCCTAACCATCTCACCAACGACATCTGCAGCAGTACCAAGTGCAAGCATCCTTAGAGCAGCCATGCACTTCTGCTTGACCGAGAAAGAGTTGGCAACAACAATCCCTTGTGAAGTAGTCGTCGTGTGCCTCCACTCCTTCCACAATGCGCAAAAACAATGGTTTCCGCATGCGAAAACGGCGATGAAACCATGGATCGTCTGAGAAGGTAGGTTTGGGAGCAAAGTAGTCCTTGTGCAGTAGCTTTGCTCCGGACACCCTGCCCCGATTGATCACACTCCTCCCTTTGATTGAGCCCTTGAAGTTGAGAATATGCTCCACTTGCCGGTCTATTTCCTCTTGCATGCTCATGAGCATAATCATGTCCACTTCTTCGTCTGAACCCAACGAATAGAAGAACTCATATTGAATAATTTTGTCAAGCTCGTTCGGTCCATACTCCTCGTCCGATGAAGCATCGGAATCCATCATTTTCCCTAAAAATCACAACAAATCCGGCCGGACAATGTGTCGAACACATCAAGTGCAAGGCAGCGCCAGAGAGTTGCCGGACATACCACGGTGGCGTCCGGGCCGACGACAACGTCGCCTCGGCGAGGACTGCTCTTCCAGAGCTGGCGGCGGAGAGCCTGGGAACGGCTGCGGAGCGGGCGCGGCGGCAAAGCGCGAGAGAGACGACACGACGGAGGAAGAAGTGAGGAGATATCAAATGGATCCGTCTAGTCTTGGGGGTGGATTTGGTACATTTTGGGGTGGGGTCGGGTTGTCGGGTCCGACATGGTGGGCGTGCCTGGGCGCCCCCATATCCGCCCCATATTTGGGCTGGATATGAGGGGTGCCGATCAGCCGGGGCGTTTGAGGGCCGTTTGAGGGGGCCGTCTGGGTCAAAAAATCGTGACCGGGCAGTGACCGGGAGGCCCACCTGGGCGTATGAGGCGGGTTTGAGGTGCCGGACTGTAGATGCTCTAAATGTTTGCCACCCACAATAGTCTGAAGAGCGACCTCTTCCTTGATGAGGACGAGTAGGATTGGTGGTGGCAAGGACTCGTGTCAGAAGATCTATGCGTTATGCTTGATCCAGATGACCCAAGAAGAGAGCATAGTTAGGGAAGCCATGACCTTCCAATTCAGTCGTTGAGCGTCCGACATGCCAGGCCACCAAGCTTTTGGAAGGAATAATGCTCAATGATGAAGGATTAATTGAGTTGACATGAAGCCACTCCCTAACCATACCCAAAAGCCTAATGGTGAAGCGACACTTGAAGAAGAGATGATTAACAGCTTCGGGCTCCCTCTTTGCAAAGTGGACACATGACATGATTTGGCCAACCCCGTTTTCCCAATCTATGGGCAGTCCAAACTGTATTTTGGATAGCCATCCAAGCAAAGAATTTAACCTTCGTACGCGTACGCGGCGGGGGGGGGGGGGCATTGTGCATGAAGTAGTGAGGCCAAGAAATTGCACCTTATAAGCGGGAGTCACCGAGTAGTACCTGTCGGTGTCAAAACCGGCAGATCTCGAGTAGGGGGTCCCGAGCTATGGACCTAAGATCAATGGGGAACAAGGGACAAAGAACACGGTGTTTACCCAGGTTCGGGCCCTCTCTAAGAAGTAAAACCCTACATCCTGCTTGATTATATTGACGTGTATGGTATGGTTACAGAGTTGATCTATCTCAAGATCAAGTGAGCTAAACCCTAGGTTGTTAGGGTAATGGATGTTGCTCTAACCCTAAAGGCTAAAGCCCCCTGGTTTATATAGGCACCGGTAGGGTTAGGGTTACACACGATCGATTACAATAAAGGAAAGATCATGCTAAATCTTTAACTTGGAGGGAACTCCACGGCTTCGAAGATCTTCTATCCGGTCCCGGGTCCATGCCCTAGCTCGGCTCCGTAGTAACTCATCAGTCCGGCCCATAAGCAATGGGCCGGCGGCCCGATAACCCCTTAATCCAAGACTCCCTTAGTAGCCCCCGAACTAGCCTCCAACACTAGGGATTTCCATCTAGTGCGCATCAAAACTTCGGCTTGCAAGGTGAGTTCTTCATCCTTCCTTGAATTGTTCGGAGTAGTATACCTAGGCCGAATACTATCTGGGATCCGGATTAATGTCGGAGGTTCACCACCCCGCATGATCCATGCAAACGTCGACCGGTTTTAACAATCCGGAATCCAATGTCCCCATCAAAACACGGTGGGACCGTCAGAGTTAATGCTCACCTCGGGGCGGGGGCAAACTTTGACTGCGTGCACCTTTTTAGAAGGTGAACGGCCCAATGCCACCATTTTTCGCAGACTTGTCCTTTCAGTTTTAGGACGACATGCCTATTTATAGATCTAAAGGCGCAGGGGATGACCTACCCATCCTTCCCCCAAAAGCCAACACTAGAGAAACTTTAGACACCCTGGTCGACGCCCCTGGCTCATCTTCGTGACCTCATGGTCCCCTCCCAGGCGACTGGGCGAGCTGCTCCATTTCACGCCTTCGGCTAAGCGATCAGCAGAGGCAAGGGTATCTTCCCGCAGCGGACCTTGTTCCTATCCGCACTGGACTGATCTCCATGGATGGCCAAGCGTTCGCCGAGAACTTCCCTGCTCCAAGCAAGGAAGAGAGGGTATGCTTCGTGCCCTTCCTTCTACGAGGCCTAGGATTTCCCATTCACCCCTTCCTACGTGGTCTATTAGAATTTTACGGGTTCCAGCTACACAACCTCACCCCAGGATCCATACTTCACATTTCTGGCTTTGTGGCGCTTTGCGAGATATTCCTGAGCTGCGAGGCCCACTTTGATTTGTGGAGAAAATATTTCTGCCTTGTCCCTCGTACCCGAGAAGGGTCAATTTCTGAAGTAGGCTGTGCTGAGGTGTTGCGGATCGCCGGGACAGGGTATCCCATTGGGACCCCACGAAAAGACCCCGAGGAATGGACCTTAGAATGGTTCTATATTGAAGACGTCCCCCTTTCCGACCCAGTCCGGAGAGGGCTGCCCGAATACTCAAGCGCCTCGCTAAAGAAGGGCGACCTAAGAGCCCCTCCCAAAAAGATAGTGCAGAAGTGCACCTTCTGGCTACCAAAATTCGGTTGCTGGCTCATAGCGAACTGACCATGATTGGCATGATGGCTGTCGCCATAGCTCGGTGCGTACAACCCCTCCAACAGAGGATGCATCCTCTATGGTGTTACAACAGGGCGAGCGACGCAACCTGCTACAAGCGACAAGGGCCGGACAATCAAGCAGCTATGGCCAAAATACTTGCCGATCTCTTCAAAGGAGGGGACGAAGATTTTTCTCAGTTAGGTATTCGGGAGGGGTGTTCCAGCTACAATCCGGCAGAATGGGTAAGTTTTAGTCCTCTTTTTAGTTTAGAGATTGCGTCCGAACATTTACCGAATGCATTCCCTTCTTAAACAGAGTTGGAGGTGTCAGATCCAGTTCGTCCACTGCCCTCCTCCTCAACCGGAGAATCATTCCTGTGATGACAACCCGAGGTATCAGGACGATCCGGAGACGTTGATCAATTTTGAGGACGGGGTCTTTTACCAGGAAAGCCTTGATGGCGGACCACCTTGGGGCCCTTCCTTCCTCCACAGCAAGTGATTGGGAGACCTTTTCCCGAACAGGGCACTCACCTCGCACCGCCCCAAGTGTGCTGACTTCTACTCCCAAGGACCGCCGCACTACATGCTGAACAATTGCGCGGATATGCCGGCCTCGGCCCATAATGGGGCATCCAAGCGAAAGGCCCATGCTAGTGCGGAAACGACCGCTCCCTCAGCTCAAAGGTAGTGTGGCCAGATCTGCCGAAAGAGTCGCTCTTATTATCTTTCGCTGACGTTTGCTTAATTTTGCAGAAGAAGAGTTCCACCACGCCAATCCGAGACACACCGAACGTGTTGAGGCGCAGTTCCAATCCCAAGTCCTTGGGGCCGACTGGGGGCCGTGTGGGACATGCGGCGGGGAGCGCACCTTCGGAGGATCCAGACGATGTCTTAGTTAGCAATACTGCCACCGGAGAGAGTCCTTGCGTCACACCGCCTTCACCACCCAGGAATTCAATGCTTTTAATTCGGTGGATGCGTACCTTGGAGCAGCCCGAACAGGGCTTGAAGGGATCACCCGTCTTCTTTGCGCCAATATGCATGTGCGGGATAGATAGCTTAAGAACAGATCATAAATCCTAACCTAGTAGCCCCTGAGCCTTAAGTTGGGCGGGACGGCCGAGTTAAGGATCTGTATATATTGTTTGAATTTTGTAGGCTGTGAAGGCACAGAATAACAAGTTAACTGAAGACCTCGAACTGAACTGAACACAATTGGCCGATATAAAGGCCGAACTAGAAGCGGCTATGAAAGCCACTACCGAAGCTCATGGTGAGCGGGGAAGCTTTAGAATGCTTATAACTGTATAGTGTTCCTTGCTTATGACGCCATACTATTCCTATAGCTACCGGGTCCATGGGCCAATTGTGTAAGGACCTGGAGGCGGCCAGGGGATCCCAGCGGCGCGTAGAATCACATCATGAGGCTGGTAAGGGAGTACTAACATGAAGTCATGAGGAGAAGAATAAACTCAAGGCGGAAAATTAGCAGAAAACCGAAGAAATTGAGAGTTTAAAATCCCAGTTGGCGCAAGCCTTGGAGGGGAACTAGAAGCTAAAAGGTGGCATGTTCAGTAAATAATGAATTCAACTTACATGCATGTGGATGATCACATTGTTTTAACGAGAACATGTCATGCTTATTGCCAGGTCTCCTGATGGGGCGGCCGGGAGAGGAGGTCAGATCCTTTGGAGGGGACCTCTTGAAGGAGCTGACCAAAATGCACGAGAGAGCCCGTAAGGCCATGAAGAGCATGGTTAAGGCGTTATGGCCGCTAGAAGTGCCACCAGAGAGCATGGCTGAGCTGTTCGACTGCTTTAAAGGAGCGAGGCGGTGCTTCAAATTGTGGAAGAGGTTGGCCTGCCGAGAAGGAGCACGCTAGGCCTGGGCGATGGTGAAGACCTAGTTTAGCAAACTTGAACCTGAGCATATGCTCGAGTTGGACCCATGGGGCCGGACGGGTAGGAAATATCCCTTAGCTTAGTATACGACCAGGCGATGCCTGCTGCTTGATACTATCAACAAGTTTGTGCTTTGGACAGCTTGATAGACGGTATTGACAAAGAGTACGATGCATGATTCTATGTATCCATGTACTCCCTCCGTCCGGAAATACTTGTCGAAGAAATGGGTAAAAATGGATGTATCTAGAACTAAAATACGTCTAGATACATCCATTTCTCCGACAAGTATTTCCGGACGGAGGGAGTACTTTACATCGCACCATCTTGATCCGCAGTAAAAACGTTGTCTTGACTGGCCATTGGCTTCCGCCTCCCCGATCAGTGGTTGGGGAGTGTTCCTTACTATGTGCCCTGACTAACAGGGAAACACTTCCGGCAACCAGGCAATCCGGCCATTTGGTGTAAACAGACAGAACATGTTTAGAGGGCTACTAACATAAGCAACATCTTCCGAAGAACATAGTTCCTCCAAGGGTTCCTTTTCGCGGGTGTGGTATGTTGATCATACATTGCAGGTCCGAATACCAATGGTATGTGGATGATAGTGGTTGTTATAAACCAAAGACAGTGGGATGGCAATGAGCGCCTGGTTATTTTCACTTCCCTCTTGGCCGACCCGTTGTTTTCTGTAAGAACGCCAGCTTTCGGCTTCACCCATCTGAGGTACGTATTCGGGTTACCCGGTCGTAGAAATCGTAGTGGCACTCCCTTTACTAACTAGCCGAACAATCGGAAACGTAGGGGTAATCACACGAGCCAGGTAACCCAGCTTGGCAATTACTTAAGTCAAACAGGTGCATATAATGGCTTGAAAGATATGAGAAGGATATGAATTCAAGCAAGACAAGTGTGTTGTACGCTGGATATATTAATTAGCTTCTTTAAAAGGAGACCCTAGGTAAAGATGGGTAGTACATCCGCAGATGTGTACGATAGCGACTTGGCGTGGTTCGATATCCGGACTATATAATTGGGAGGTAAAAAGCTCCAAAAGTAGAGAGAGAGAGAGAGAGAGAGGAACCGAAGGAGAATGGAGAGTGGTAATGATGACACCGAACTAGGCGTAGAAATGCCGGAGCCAAGCTGCGTTCCATGAGTTTGGTTCAAGGCGATTATCAGACGGGCTGCAAAGGCGGTATGCTCCTCATGCGAGTACTTCATCTATAATGAAGGGGCCCTCCCATTTGGGTGAAAGCTTGTGTTTCTGTTTCTCGGGGAGGCGGAGGACGAGCTCTCCCATGTTGTATGCCTTCACCCGAACCTCCCGGTTCTGGTAACACCGTGCTTGCTGTTGATAAAACACGGAGCATGCTAGAGCAATGTCGCGTTCTCCCTCCAGGGCGTCCAGGTCGTCCTGCCGATCTAGCTCGGCTTCCTTCTCCTCGTATGTGTGTACTCTAGGTGCGTCATGTATAAGATCACATGGGAGGACTGCCTCAGCATCGTACACCATAAAAAATAGGGTGTAACCTGTTGGTCAGTTAGGAGTGGTGTGCAACCCCCATAGCACGGAGTCGAGCTCCTCTACTCAGTGGCAATCTGACTCTTCAAGTGAGTGGATTAGGCAAGGTTTTATGCCGGTCATGATGAGTCTGTTTGCTCGCTCTACCTGCCCATTAGTTTGTGGGTGATACATCGAAGCGTAATCAAGCTTTATGCCCATCTTAGCACACCAATCTTTAACTTCTTGGGTGGTGAAATTGGACCCATTACCAGTGATTATACTGTGAGGAACACCGTAACGGTGTACGATGCTGGATAAGAAGTCAACAACTGGTCCAGATTCTGCAGAGGTTACATGTTTTGCTTCGATCCACTTAGTGAACTTCTCGATCATAACCAGTAAATACTTCTTATTCTTGGTCCCCCCTTTAAGTGGTCCGACCATGTCAAGCCCCCAGACTGCGAACGGCTATGTTATCAGTATCGTCCGAAGAGCTGTAGGGGGCATATGACTTTGATTAGCAAGTAGCTGGCACCCAACGCAATGCTGGACTAACGTGCGAGCGTCTGCGCGGGGTGTGGGCCAGAAAAACCCTGCTCGGAAGGCCTTGCTAACCAAGGCCCAAGCTGCTGCATGGTGGCCGCCCATGCCGGCATGTATCTCAGCGAGAAGCTGCTGCCCCTCCTCTTCGGAGATGCACCTCTGGAGGACCCCCATAGTGCTCTTTCTATAGAGTTCGCCTTCATGGACCTTGATGCTTTCGAGCACCGGATAATGCGTCGTTGATACGTCTCCAACGTATCTATAACTTTTTATTGTTCCATGCTATTGTATTATCTATTTTGGATGTTTATATGCATTAATATGCTATTTTATTTTATTTTGGGAACTAACCTATTAACCTAGAGCCCAGTGCCAGTTTCTGTTTTTTCCTTGTTTTTGAGCTTCACAGAAGAGGAATACCAAATGGAATAAAACCTTCGCGATGATTTTTCTTGGACCAGAAGACACCCCAGAGACTTGGAGATGAAATCATAAGAGCCGCGAGGCGGCGGAAAGGGTGGAGGGCGCGCCCAGGGGGGTAGGGCGCCCCCTCCTGCCTTGCCACCTCCTCGGGACTCCTCTAGCCTAACCCTTGGCCCTATATATTCACATATATCCCCAAACCACCGGAGGCATCCATGAAAACACTTTTCCACCGCCGCAACCTTCTGTACCCGTGATATCCCATCCAGGGGCCTTTTCCGGCATCCTGCCGAAGGGGGATTCGATCACGGAGGGCTTCTACATCAACTCTATTGCCCTTCTGATGAAGCATGAGTACTTTACTCAGACCTACAGGTCATAGCTAGTAGCTAGATGGCTTCTTCTCTCTCTTTGATTCTCAATACCATGTTCTCCTCGATGTTCTTGGAGATCTATCCGATGTAATCTTCTTTTGTGGTGTGTTTGTTGAGATTCGATGAATTGTGGATTTATGATCAGCTTATCTATGAATATTATTTGAATCTTCTCTGAATTCTTATACGCATGATTTGATATCTTTGTAATTCTCTTTGAACTATCAGTTTAGCTTGACCAACTAGATTGGTTTTTCTTGCAATGGGAGAAGTGCTTAGCTTTGGGTTCAATCTTGCGGTGTCCTTTCCCAGTGACAGTAGGGGCAGCAAGGCACACATTGTA
Organism: Triticum aestivum; assembly: GCF_018294505.1. NCBI lineage: Eukaryota > Viridiplantae > Streptophyta > Magnoliopsida > Poales > Poaceae > Triticum > Triticum aestivum. Next base: position 217,132,353 of record NC_057798.1, on the reverse strand, counting down.
TTGTTGCCATCAAGGATAAAAATATGGGGTTTACGTCATATTGCTTGAGTTTATTCCTCTACATCATGTCATCTTACTTAATGCATTACTCTGTTCTTCATGAACTTAATACTCTAGATGTAGGAAGGAGTCGGTCGATGTGTGGAGTAATAGTAGTAGATGCAGAATCATTTCGATCTACTTGACATGGAAGTGATGCCTATATTTCATAATCATTGCCTTAGATATCGTCATAAATTTGCGCTTTTCTATCAATTTCTCGTCAGTAATTTGTTCACCAACTGTATTATTTGCTATCTTGAGAGAAGCCACTAGTGAAACCTATGGCCCCCGGGTCTATTTTCCATCATATAAGTTTCCGATCTACTATTTTGCAATCTTTTACTTTCCAATCTATAAACCAAAAACACCAAAAAATATTTACTTTATCTTTTGTTTAGTTTATTCTATCTCTATCAGATCTCTCCTTTGCAAGTAATCGTGAAGGGATTGACAACCCCTTTATCGCGTTGGGTGCAAGTTGTTTGATTGTTTGTGCAGGTCTTGGTGATTTGTCCATTGTCTCCTACTGGATTGATACCTTGGTTCTCTAACTAAGGGAAATACCTATCTCTACTTTGCCGCATCACCCTTTCCTCTTCAAGGAAAAAACCAATGCAAGCTCAAGAAGTAGCAGGAAGAATTTCGTGGGCCGTTGCCGGGGAGATCTATGCCAAGTCAAGACATACCAAGTACCCATCATAAAACTCTCATATCTTGTATTACATTATTCGCCATTTGCCTCTCGTTTTCCTCTCCCCCACTTTTAAAATGATTTTCAAAAAGATTTGCCTTTTTATTCGCCCTCCTTCCGTTCGTCTTTTCGTTTGCCTTTATGTCTTACTTGGTTTGTTTGCTCGTTTGCTTGGTATAATTGTGTGTTTATTGAAAATCAAGAACCAAAAGGTTTATGGATCCTCATACACTTGCTAATCTTTTTAAAAGATTCAATTATGATGAACCAATTTCTAGTGAATTGAGTGCACTAGATTATCTCTATGAGGTTTTGCTTGAAATTCGTGAATCTGAAAAGTGTGATGAAGTGTTGAAAGAAGGAAATTTTAAAGTGATTCACAATAGTGCCTTGGATGAAAAGCATGATTGCAATGATGTCATTATAAATTCCATTAATGTCAATTGTGTTAATGATATGCAAAACCCTAAGCTTGGGGATGCTAATTTCGCTATGTCTACTACTTATTGCAATGATCATGATTGGGGTGATAATGCTTCTTATGATCTTGAAATTTATTTAAGCCCGATGATGAATATGAGATTTATAATAATGTTTGCAATAATATTGAAAGTGGGTTTGGGAGAGTGTCAACTTTAGATCCCACATACTTGGAGAATGTTCAATCTTATGAAAATTTTGATTAAAGTGGGTTTGGAGAGGTCATGACTTTAGTTAATGTTACTCCCACTATTTTGGAAGAGTGTCAACTTCGCATGCATGTGGGCCGTCTTTAGAATATGTTATGTGATAGCTATAATTTTGAATTTGCTTATGATCCTACATGTAACTATTATGAGAGAGGAAAATATGGTTGTAGAAATTTCCATGTTACAAAATTACCTCTCTTCTTCCTTGCATATGCTAGTTTTTGCTTGCCTTGATAGTTTGTTTGCTTATAAAATGCCTATGCATAGGAAGTATGTTAGACTTAGATGTGTTTGTCACGTCTTTTATGATGCTCTCTTTGCGCTTCAGTTCTTCTCTTTTATGTGAGCATCATTGAAATTATCAATACCTAGCTAAGGGCGTTAAACAATAGCGCTTGTTGGGAGGCAACCCAATTTTATATTTATTTTTTACTTTTTGCTCCTATTTTCTTTGAATAATTCATCTATCCTCTTGTTAGATGTGGCTTTGTGTTTTAATTAATGTTTGTGCCAAGTAAGACATTTGGGATGGCTTACGGTGATAGTTGTTTTGATCTTGCTGAAAAATAGAAACTTTTGAGCCCAGGAAAATAATTTTCATAATTCACAGAAGCATGATTTTGATCTGATTCTTTTTTCAAAAGACTGGTACACAAATTTCCCAGGTTGTCCTAATTTTCAGAATTTTTGGAGTTACATAAGTATTCGAAGTTTCCAGATTGCTACACACTGTTCTGTTTTTGACAGATTCTGTTTTCTATGTGTTGTTTGCTTATTTTGATGAATCTATGGGTATTATCGAGGGGTATGAACCATGGAAAAGTTGGACTACAGTAGATATTGCACCAATATAAATAAAGAATGAGTTCACAACAATACCAAAAGTGGTGATTTATTTTCCTATACTAACGGAGCTTATGAGATTTTCTGCTGAGTTTTGTGTTGTGAAGTTTTCATGTTTTGGGTAAGGATTTGATGGACTATGGAATAAGGAGTGGCAAGAGCCTAAGCTTGGTGATGCCCAAGGCACCCCAAGGTAATATTCAAGGACAACCAATGTAACATCCCAAATTTTCAATTTGGAATGTTATACATTAGATCATCATTGCATATCATATTTTATTGCATTTTGGTTTGATCCTAGAAATTTCACGCAACTCAAGGACCCACGGAGAGAGTTGGGGATTCGGTTATTTTCATATTTGAGTTTTTCACAAATTTTGGAAATAGGATCATTTGATTTTAATTATTTTTATCTTCAAATATTTCAATTATAAAAATATGAGAGAGGGAATAAATGACTTTCCCAAAATAAAGAAATATTGAGGATTTAATAATAAAATTAAATAAGATTTTATTTCGGAGTTTTATCGCTATTTTATTTGAATTAGGAAAAAAAACGCATGTTTTTCAAAATTGCATTTTAGGCCCAAATAAATGTTCATCTTGTCCCGCTTATTTTTAGAGGACGGGGAAAATTTATTTCAGGATTTTTGGAGTCCGTTTAGTATTACTTTTATTTCTTTTTCTACGCGTCCGAATGTGAAAAAAAAAGAACCGACTCGGGCCGCCGTGGGCGACCCGGACTCGTCCGCCGCCCAGGCTTTATAAGCCGCCCACCCCGCCGGCCCACCCCAGCCCGTGCCCCGCCAAACCCTAACCCTAGCCCCGCCGCTGTCGTTGCCGTCGCCCGCGCCGCCGCCGCCGACCGCCGCTGTCCGCCGACC